>NC_057936.1:390000-435000 GCF_018555375.3 Anguilla rostrata | reverse complement strand
CGTAGGCATGGCCTGGGTGCGTGTGGGAAAGGGAAAGGCTCTGTGCACGGAAAGGAATGCCCCAGAGGGGTGGGCTGGGACTTCATCTCCCAGCATGCAGCTTGCCTGCGCTAATCACTGTCAGGTGTGCAGCCGTTCATATTCACCTGGAGTCAAACATGCCATGACTGCTGGAGAGATGCATTATGGCCTATGTTATATAGAGTCTTTAGGCAAAACCTTTTCATCCTGAGAGAGAGATTCAAAGGGATAGATAGATAGATAGAGAGAGAGAGAGACGTTCATAAATAAGATGAATTGTCATTTATTTTGTTAACTTTCTCCATCCAGTAATCATTAGTCATTAATCTATTTGATTGTAGTTGTTATGTGTTTACTGTTTCATAATTCATGACATTGCACTGTAGTTTATATCCATTGTACTGTGTTTACGAAGCTTTGGCAACACATACTGAACTATGTCATGCCAATAAAGCATTTTGAATTGAAATTGAATGACAGAGAGAGAGAGATAGAGAGAGAGAAAGATAGAGACAGACAGAGAGAGATAGATTTGATAGGCTAAGGCCAGCTGCTGATGGGATGAGAGAGTGAGTGTCAGAGATGTGGGCCAGTGAGAGGATCCAGTGTTTCCAGATAAGGACCTGGATTTAGTCTGAGATAGCCCACCGCCACATCCCCAGCATGCTCTTTTAAACAGGAAGCAGTGGGAATAATCACATGAATAATCACATGAATAATCACAGTCGTATGAATCTGTGATCCTGGACCGGACCAGATCCACTCATTAGCACAACGCTACCCTTCTGTCCCATGCTGTAAGGCACGGGAGAGTCAGCAGAGTCCAGTCACACCCCATTCCCAGCCTCTTTATCATCGGACACCAGCAGCCCCACATTAAGGGCACCAGCACACTCACACACACACACACACACATGCACACACTCCCACACACACACACACACACACACACACACATGCACACACATGCACACACTCACACACACACACACGCCAATAAGCTGCTATCTTTCAAGTTCAATGTGTGTCTTTTTGGATTTGTGAGGGTTGTGGAAATGGACAGGCTACACAAATGGAAACAAGACAATAAAACACAATAGAAAATAATAAGTGCTGACATCCCTGGTGCTTTACAAGAAAATGAACATTGTAAAATTTCCACACTGTACATCTTGCAGTTTTCACAGAATATGTACATTGTAATATAGAATCACATTACATGAGTATATTTCAAGCTCTCCCAGTGTTTCTACTGTTTTATAACTTTAGTCTTACATGTAATATTGTGGTATAGCCAAAGATAATTTTCCACTTTGTGGACAATAAAAGTTTGTAATCGAACAGAATCTAAAGTCCACATTAGTGGAGCTCAGCATTCAGACCTGATTTAAGAGCTGTTTGAGTCTGCACCACTGACACAGTGACTCGAGTCTGCACCACTGACACAGTGACTCGAGTCTGCATCACTGACACAGTGACTCGAGTCTGCATCACTGACACAGTGACTTCAGTCTGCACCACTGACACAGTGACTTCAGCCTGCACCACTGACACAGTGACTTGAGCCTGCATCACTGACACAGTGACTTCAGTCTGCACCACTGACACAGTGACTTCAGTCTGCACCACTGACACAGTGACTCGAGTCTGCATCACTGACACAGTGACTTCAGTCTTCACCGCTGACACAGAGACTTCAGTCTTCACCACTGACACAGTGACTCGAGTCTGCACCACTGACACAATGACTGCAGTCTGCATCACTGACACAGCGACTTCAGTCCGCACCACTGACATGATTTGGAACTCATGGCAAACAGCTGTAAATTAACAGCACAGGAACATGAGCCTCACTCAGATCCTGCCGGTGTGATGGGGCTCCAAAGGAACAGAATCACCAGCCTGGACGCACCATACCTGCCGGATATCTCCCTGCTCCTCCTCCCAGGATAATGGCAGCTCTCTCTGGTTTTAATCTGCCTCCCTTCACTACACAGAGTGAAACATGGTGATGGTCCAGGTTGGGCTCATTGTGAACTAAGACATGCAAAATCAGTACTGACACTTTCATTAAAGAACCTGATTCCTTCCAGACACACTCATTTGTACCATTTCTATAAACTGGGCTGAACAGATAAGTATGTCTAGCCATTTTTGTGGTGAAGTATCAGGTTTGATATAATCAACCCGACAGATCAGGTCTGTACAAACCTGCTAATAAAGGCCTGAAATATTATAAAACACAGCCATACATGAAGCCAGCTTAAAGCAGTACAATTTTCATATTTTCAGTCAAAGGCATTTACTTAGCTAATTTCCCCAGTTTTCTATCAAACACACCCCCGCCCCCCCCCCCCCCCACACTCAATCTCACACTTCTCACACTCTCCTTGCTTAGGTTTCTAAAAACCAACACGGAGGACTAAGCTTATATAAGGGTTAGGGTTAACCCTAACCCTAACCCTAACCCTAAACCACGGAGGACTAAGCTTATATAAGGGTTAGGGTTAACCCTGCACACTGAGGGCAGCATGGGGCAGATTCGAGGTGGAATGATGGAATGACGGTTTGAGGGAACAGGAAATGAGCAGCAAGAAGACTCACTTGTCAGTTTGTCCCAGAGACATCCTACAGTATCTCACCCTGTGTGTAAACCTACTGACAGATTCAGGGGTGGGGGGGGTGGGGGGTGGGATGTATTACTGGCTGGCATCTGGCTTGCAGGGGCGCTGTATGCGGGGGGGGGGGACAGGCCTTGGCATAAGCGTGGGCATGGGCATGGGGCCCTCTGCCATCTGGCCTCTCTACCCTGCCCCTCCCCTGCCTGACACCCAGGCCCCCGGACATGCACAAGACCATGAGAGAGGCCCCCCCCCCACCCCCATGGCGCCCCGCACCGCCACCCCCCCCAAGAGATGGATGGCAGCCCCTCTCAGAGCTGCCCCCCTCGGCCGGCAGAGCTGCCCCTCTCAAAGTTGCCCCCCTCGGCCGGCAGAGCTGCCGCTCTCAAAGTTGCCCCCCTCGGCCGGCAGAGCTGCCCCTCTCAAGCTGCCCCCTCGGCCGGCAGAGCTGCCCTCTCAAAGCTGCCCCCCTCGGCCGGCAGAGCTGCCCCTCTCAAAGCTGCCCCCTCGGCCGGCAGACCTGCCCCTCTCAAAGTTGCCCCCCTCGGCCGGCAGAGCTGCCCCTCTCAAAGCTGCCCCCCTCGGCCGGCAGAGCTGCCCCTCTCAAAGCTCTCAGCCTGGGCCGCAGACCTGGCGTCCCGTGCTGGTTTATTTCCGCGGGGCTTCCTGCAGCGCAAGGAGCAAACTGGGCGAGCGCAACGGTGCTCAGGGTGGAACTGAGAGCCCCTAACCCAAAACACCCCAAAAAACCCCAGACCTGCATAACCCTGTCACCATCGCTCACACTTACAGTAAGGCACAGACCTGCATAACCCTGTCACCATCGCTCACACTTACAGTAAGGCACAGACCTGCATAACCTGTCACCATCGCTCACTACATGGCGACTGATAACCACACCACGCACACTTACAGTAAGGCACAGACCTGCATAACCCTGTCACCATCGCTCACACTTACAGTAAGGCACAGACCTGCATAACCCTGTCACCATCGCTCACACTTACAGTAAGGCACAGACCTGCATAACCCTGTCACCATTGCTCACACGTACAGGAAGGCATGGGTCTGAAGAGTCCAACAGTGCAAGAGTTTACACTGTCATTCATTATCCACTGGTGTCATTCATTTTCCATCTCTGTCATTCAGTGTCATTCAGTATCCTTCAGTACTGTTGAGTTTAGTTTTGCTCTGTATTGTTTGATTGATGCTAGACCAGCCAACCCCATGCCTGTCCCTTCAGCGCTGAGCTGAACAGCGGCTGTGTGCGCAGGTCCACTCGTGGCTCTGATGCTGGTGAGGATCATGTTCTGCAGTTACAGCCTCAGTGATATGCAGAAGTGATTATGCAGCTTAATTAGGCCATGCTCAAGCCTCCCAGTCCACACCTTCACAGGTGTGCACAGCTGGCAGCTGAGATGCTCTGTAGAATGAAAAGGCTGATGAGCAAATTCTCCTGAATCCAGTGGGCTGGCTGCAGGAATGATTAGCGCTGTAGTCCCCCACGTGGATGTGATTGTGCATGCAGCTGCATCCCCCATGCGGATGTGATTGTGCATGCAGCTGAATCCTCCTTGTGGATGTGATTGTGCATGCAGCTGTAGTCCCCCACGTGGATGTGATTGTGCATGCAGCTGTAGTCCCCCACGTGGATGTGATTGTGCATGCAGCTGTAGTCCCCCACGTGGATGTGATTGTGCATGCAGCTGAATCCTCCATGTGGATGTGATTGTGCATGCAGCTGAATCCCCCATGCGGATGTGATTGTGCATGCAGCTGAATCCCATGCGGATGTGATTGTGCATGCAGCTGAATCCCCCATGGATGTGATTGTGCATGCAGCTGAATCCCCCACTGGATGTGATTGTGCATGCAGCTGAATCCCCCACGTGGATGTGATTGTGCATGCAGCTGAATCCCCCATGCGGATGTGATTGTGCATGCAGCTGTAGTCCCCCATGCGGATGTGATTGTGCATGCAGCTGAATCCCCCTTGCGGATGTGATTGTGCATGCAGCTGAATCCCCCATGCGGATGTGATTGTGCATGCAGCTGAATCCCCCTCCCGGATGTGATTGTGCATGCAGCTGAATCCCCATGCGGATGTGATTGTGCATGCAGCTGAATCCCCCATGCGGGTGTGATTGTGCATGCAGCTGAATCCCCATGCGGATGTGATTGTGCATGCAGCTGAATCCCCAACGTGGATGTGATTGTGCATGCAGTGATTGTCCAGGCTACTGCAGGCTAACCTGCTTTACCCGGCGTAATGAGCCCGGGGGTCAGATCATAGCACGCCCCCCATACCCAGCGACGACGACAAGCCACCGATCAAAGGCTGAGTGCGCGGTCTGTCTGACCTCAAGCCTCGATTCACCCAGCAGCCCATAAATAATTCAGCTGCTGCCTCTCCATCTCGCTTCGTCTCCGTTCCCTGTCTCTAAACCGCCCCGCTGCTGCAGTCCCAAAAAACATGTACAGACAATGCATTATAATATGTATGATAATGCATATATATGGAACACCAAGAATGTCACAATGTTAAATATATAAATAAATACATTTTGAAATGTTGTGGCCGGAAGATACAATGTTGTGAAAAAAGTATTTGCCCCCTTCCTCATTTCCTCTATTTTTGTATATTTGTCACACTGAATAGTTAAAAAAAGACAGGTTCTGTGTTGCATTCCATAGGATATAAAACCAGGTACACAGAGAAACCCTGACCACACCATTTACGAGCCAATGTAACCACACAGCATACACACACAGAAACCCACTCCACACAGCATGCACACACAGAAACCCACTCCACACCACACACACACAGAGAAACCCACTCCACACAACATGCACACAGAGAAACCCACTCCACACAGCATGCACACAGAGAAACCCACTCCACACCATTTCTGAGCCAATGCAACTTCACTGCACACACACAGCTAGGCAGGGGAGGAAAACCCAGGTTCAGAGTACAGGTTCAAAGTCCTCCCCAGTATTTTGTCCTAATCGCCTGGATTTGCTAATTAGTCATTCAGCCAGGAGGTAGAACTAATTAGTGAAATCAGCTGGCGAAGTTCATGGGTGGAGGAAACACATGGCAGGACTTCTGCTTTCTGACCCCTGGACGTTTCACCTCTGCAGCTAGGCCTGAACCAACCACAGACTCTTTAAGAGTCCAGCCCTGTGCCCCATGGACCAATCACATGTTAGAGGTGCAGAATGCAAATCCCCATGGACCAATCACATGTTAGAGGTGCCGAATGCTAAGTTTTAATTTGGCTGTACCCTTATTATTCCAGCTATGACGTGAACGGATGTGCTGGACTCCCATTGGATGATTGTTACCACAGAAACTAATTTGGTCTGTATGATTACTCTGCTACCTCCGCTCACATATTTACACTGTACTGAGGATCTCACAGTTTGCTCTCTTTCTAGGGCGAGATGCAGCCCTGCAAACCGGAAATGCAGTATAATATATACATTATTATTATTATTATTATTATTATTATCATCATTATTATTAATAATAATAATAATAATAATAACAATAACAATAATAATGTATATATTATACTGCATTTCCGGTTATAATAATAATAATAATAATAATAATAATAATAATAATAATAATAATAACAATAATAATAATAATAATAATAATAAGTTCAGTACCAGAACACTACTGGATCAAATCTGATCCATTTGTGTACAAAATGCCTAAAACATCACTAATTGTATCACATGAAGGTACTTAAATCTGAAAAGGATTTATGCTACTTCCCATCAACAAACACTGTTAGTTTGACTTGCTTGCCCACCTCTGAAATGAGTAGCTTGCTATAATTAGACAACAGACCCTCCTCTTGTAAAGATCAAAGACATTCAAGCACAAGAGCAAGCAGTGAGCTGTTCAACACAAGGCCCTTCAAATTACCCTGCAAATTTAATATACATTAGCCCTCCAAAATGATTTTGCATGCTTGGTAAAAATTAGGCAAAAAAGCTCTAAACAAAATAGGTAATGAGCTATATTTCATGCCTAACAATTCATAAAATTACATTTTTTTAGATGAATTACATTTAGAGTAAATTGCTCTGAAAAAAAGATTGTATAACTTGTAGAACCTAGTGGCCTGTTAACCTTCTCCCGGTTGATTCTCAGGTGTGCTAGAGGAAACCAGGTTTTTGGCCGAAATGTCCTGGTACTCCCTGGAGTTCATAATTAAAGACTCACCTCTTCAGGCTGCACCTCTCCCCATCCCTCCCTACCTCCCTGTAGTCGCTAATTGACTATGTAATCTTAGGGTTGTAGCTAGGTAAGCTGTTTATCTTAGTTGACTTAGTTATTGCACTTGTGCCTACTCAACTATTACTTGTTTTATTTGCATAGACTGCTTTGTTGCTGTTTTTGTTGTGTTAATCAGATTAACCTACAGGGTCGAAGTTAAACTATGCGGTCGTTCCCTGCACTTGGAATTGTACTTCCCTCTAGGGTTTTCAACACACTTGTTCCTGGTTATGGTTATACACTTTGTTGTACATCGCTCTGGATAAGAGCGTCTGCTAAATGCCTGTAATGTAATGTAATTCCACTGACCTTAACAACACGGTGAAATAATTCCACAACACCAAAGATCCACCGGCAGGTTTCATGACATCCTCTTCATCAGCATCACCAAACCCACTGCCATAATAACACCACAACACCACAACACCACAACACCATATCACCACAACACCACATCTGCTTCCAATAAACACTCCAATGCTGAATTTGGATTTCAGGTGATTTACTCCTAACAGAGCTGCACTGATAAATGTGCCAGGTGTCTCACTCGGTTTTATGAGCATTTGGAAGGCATTCTATGACGGTGATATTTTCCTTTAACTATGGAATCGTTTCTGTGGATAAAAAGGAGTTTTTCTCAGGACGGCTGTGCGTGCCTGCCACGGTCACTGCGCAGTCCTCTCTGTTGTTTTCACACATAATGGCGTTCAGCAGCGTTTGGACATGGCATTAGGAGCATTAGGAGTCTGTGGGAATGCTCTGGGGTTAGTGCAGAATATTTAACAGCTTCTGCATTGGCGCGAGGGCCCGTGGTGGCAGCTGAGAAATGTCAGCAGAGATAACGCACTCGTAAATGTTAATGCTGCTCCCTGCTCCGCTCCATACTCAACCATCTCTCACGTTCTGGGGTCCGATTAAATCTGCGGGATGGAATCTGCCTGCCAGGAGAATGTCGAACTGAGAGAGAGAGTCAGTAAGACTGAATCCTGCAAACCCTAAGAGTCTACCCCACATCCCCAAGTCTCTCTCTTTCTCTCTCCCTCTATCTTACTTTCTTTTTTCCTTTCAAACCTCTCTCTCTTACACTCTCTCTTGCCTTCTCTCTCTCTGCCTTGCTCTCTTTCTCTCTCCATCTGTCTCTCCCTCTCTCTTGCTTCCTTTTCCCTCTCACCTTCTCTATCTCTCTTTCTCTCATCCCCTCTCTCATCCCCCCTCTCTCTCTCTCTCTCTCTCTCTCTCTGCATTCATAAAGGTTGATGAGAGAGGCCGAAGAGAGGAAAGAACTGAACTCTAACACCCTGAAATCTGGCAACAACAAATGAACATAAAACTGGGGCCTTCTCCATTTCTCCTGTTTTGACAGTCAGGTCCGTTCACACCTGTGTACAAATGTGCTGAAAATCTCTGATCAGTCCAAACAGGAAATCCTGGCAGAACTCACCGTGACAAATGTTCAAAGGAAGCAGTTCTTTTTGAGGCACCTGCCCCCTCCCTATGAAGGTGCAGAACTGACCTGGTTTAAGAAATAACAGCATGAGCCTGCCATGCCTCCAGGGGGCGCCAGAGGGAGAAAGCGCAGCATGGTGTCCATAGTTTCCCATCAATACATTTCAGACATGGAGAGCTGAAAATGTACCGTGGAGCTTAATCCTGCTCCTGCTTTCAGCAGCATGGTGCTGGCATGGCTGCCAAAGAGCAGGAACATCGCGTCACACCTGAGGACGGACTCAGCTAAACTTACCCGGGACTTCAGGGGCTTGCTCTGTGAGCATGAGGACAGATAGACTTCATGGGAGGAAATATATTTATCTCTGGGGCTGATGCACCTTAAATTAATCCTTATGAATCCTTCTGAAACCTATGAATCCTTCATGATTTGGGTGATTCTGAAAGGGAAACTGCATGTCCAGAATAAGACAATCTGCATTTCCATGCTACCTGAAGGCTTTTAACAACAAAGCCCCACATCTGAACCTGCTACGGAAGCACATCAAAGGCCGCATGCGTTTGAATCTCACTGGTATTTTCACCTTGAAGACACTAAAAGTGCATGAAAAACTCTCATCGGCTAAAACTGAAAATAAGCCCCACAAACAGTGCATGCGATCTCATCAAATCAATTACACATGTATAGCACTTTTTATAGAAGACTGTCACAAAGACGCTTTACAGAGTAGTAGAAAAAGACCAAAAAACCAGGTGTGAACCTCCAAAAAACAAACACATGAGGTAAAAAAAAACTCCCAATGAGGAGAAATGGTGGCAAGAAAACACGCAGGAGGAACCCGGCTATAGAGAGGGAGCCCATCCTCCACTGGCCGGCCTGGTGTAAAGTAGCAGAAGAATATCACTGTGGTATGAGCTGTGTTGTCAGTACTGTCTCACTGTGATATGAGCTGTAGTGTCAGTACTGTCTCACTGTAATATGAGCTGTAGTGTCAGTACTGTCTCACTGTAATATGAGCTGTAGTGTCAGTACTGTCTCACTGTAATATGAGGTGTAGTGTCAGTACTGTCACACTGTAATATGAGCTGTAGTGTCAGTACTGTCTCACTGTAATATGAGCTGTAGTGTCAGTACTGTCTCACTGTAATATGAGGTGTAGTGTCAGTACTGTCACACTGTAATATGAGGTGTAGTGTTAGTACTGTCACACTGTAATATGAGCTGTGTTGTCAGTACTGTCTCTCTGGGGGGGGGGGGGCAATGGGGGGAATGAGAAACAGCGGGAGGAGGAGAAGCTCTGTCTCGGATGGACAAGCGGAGAGTCACGCCGGTGGGAGAACAATCCAACCCCACAGTCTGAGGTTGGGGGGGGGGGGGGGCGCAGAGTAGAATTAGTCTTCAGCAGCCTCCTGCACTGTTTCCATTGGGTGGAATGTTCTAGTGTTGGTATCAAAGCACCCCCTGGGCCCTTTCTGTGGTCCAGACGTTTTTATCAGAGCTGTGCCAGGGCTGTGAGTGCTGCCATTTGAGCTCAAAGCAAAGCGAGTAAATCTATTAGGATTTACTGAGCAGGAAAGGCACCGCATGCATAATACTGACTGGAATGTGTCTATTCTCCACAGAGCGGCCTGACTGCACTGGTCCGGACTTTCCTGTGAAGGATCAGCTTTCACGCTAGCTCGTTTTGGAGAGCGCTCTCACAGTACGGTGTCTGATCTGGGCAGCTTTGCTTTTCACTGTCCCCCAGGTGTCTCTGAGTTTCTAACAAACTTCTACAAAACAGCGCCACGGGCCTCGAGTTCTCTCACCTTCTCAAGTGTAGGGGTGCGCAGCGACCGACTCCAGATTCAGACGTTAGTGTTTAGTTTTTGTCGTGTTACAGTTGGTCCATCTCCAAACTGACAGACATGTTCAGCTCTACATCAGCCACTCTGTCCATTCCAGTCTGAGTCAGTCTAGGGTTCGAGTTCAGATTTCGGAAAATATAAAATTAGCATGACTGTGATTTATAAATCCTGTCAGAGTGCTTTGCCATTCCGCCCACTTCCGGGCCCCTGTTTCCTTTCATCTCTCACAGATAAACACCGCAGGGCCCCCATCAGCCTTCACTCTGCAGAGAAACCCAGAGACACACCGCCAACAAAATTAGGCTGCCCATGCAGACCGCATCAGTAAATTAAATGATAATAAATTGTTGGTTACTAATGGCTAATTACCCGTGTGGTAACAGCTAATCTCCTGACCCCCCTTAAACAGGGAATTAATAGATAATGATTGATTTGAGGAAGTCTGTATGTAATGAATGGCCAGTCCGTCCCCTTATAACTGGGGGCTCAGGCTGGGTGTGAGCGAAGGCCCGCTCAGCCCCCCCCCCCTCTTGCAGACTGTCACAGTGAATTAGGACAGCCAGCCTGACATGCACATGATGGCCAATTATCTCCCGCTGAATTACTTTAAATTTTAATGGGAAATGTGGCCAGCTCCCCTCACAGAGCCTTCTAATCTGGAGCCAGTAAAAACTGCTGCTCCTCTCCTGCAACGCACGATTCCCTTTCCCCCGCTAAATCAGATAAGCTTTAGAAACTGCAGCCCAATCTCACGTTTCCCACGGCAACACTGCCTCAGGGGATGGGCTGAGAGTCATAATCAAAAATAAAAATTCCAAAAAAAAAAAAAAAAATAGCAGTTACCCAGTGAAATTATAATTCATTAATTTTAGTTTGAGTAGCTTGGTGTAACTGGACCTGGAAACACTTTGATGCAAACATCAAAGAACGTCATTATCATTTTGGAGAGAAAAAGCAGTTTAAGATTTGTGCTTGATTTGCAGACTAATAATACATTCCTTCTTGCTAATGGTGTCCACTGAGCATTTGCAATGTGATGGGAACTGGAAGAACTCTCAGTGGCTTCTCTCTGCAGAAGCATGCTGCCAGCATTGAGCTGTTTTCACTGTGAACACGCTGCAGTGGGTCTCTGGGCACAGACTCATTACCGACCTGGTCTGTTACACACCTTTAACAGGCCAGGTGCAATGTGTACAGGACAGCAGAGTTCTGCCTTAGAGCATTTGAGCATGGAGGGGGTGCAGGAGGAGGTGCAGGATGGAGCTCAGTATGGCCTATGAGGAGGTGTATGACAGATGCAGGGAGAAGGAGGAGGAGGAGGAGGCAGCAGCCAGCTGAGAATATGCCACCTCTGTTGACATGTAGTTAGGCCCAATGCAGAGATTGGTCGAATGTGGTGTATGTATTTGCCCTGGATAATGCTGAGCTTACTGTGGTATCTGAGACCCGACACCCTGTCATTTGCTTCCCAACAACCAGATATGAGAGGAATCTGCGACTGATGGTCTCCTTGTGAACTCCTTTAGTTTTCTCAGGATGAGGACTGTGCAGGGCACCATTGTGATGTTAGAATAGAAGAGGCAATTAGGGGTGGTTGCAGGCACCACTGTGATGTCAGAATAGAACAGGCCATTAGTGGCCGGTGCCGGGCACCTTTGTGATGTCAGAATGGAACAGATTTAGAAGCTCTCATTGTGATGTAGGTCTTGACAGTCTGGAAGTGTACAGGCTAGTACAGATAGTGCACAGGCTAAAGAAGACAAGCAGCATGCCAGCTAGCTGCCTGTGCAGGGTATGTTTATGTGTGTTAAAATGACCACACTCTAAGAGTGTCTCATTTCCACACAAGCAGGGACCTATGTGCTGCGACAGACACAGCGCCTGAACAGAATCCATATCATCATTATTATGGTTTATGATTATGAATAGTATTTCCCAGGGTAATTCAAAACATGACAGGGACCTTGAAGCCAAGGGCAAATCCAACATAAAAAGTGACCATTAGAAAGTCTAATAAGGCCAGAGTCATAGATGACGAGGCCTGTGTAAAAGCAGACAGTGCCAATGAATCACCAGTGCGGCTCATCGTTTGAGTACCTGGTGGAAGCGTATATACCTGTCAGTGCTGATTGTGCTGTGGTGTCTGGTGAACGTCCTGTTCTGACACAGAGCTGAACAGGTGACTGCCCTCCTGCCAGGTTTCTGTTAAGGAAGCGCTTTATTCAGAAGGGCAGTGCCCCAACACACGACATATAAGCTCTTTCAGGGAGACTTTAAAGCTGCAAGGAAACAGCAGGAAACTTGTCCTCTGAGCAGGAGCAGGGCATACCGCTCTAGGAAATCAGACATAGTGAAAATAAGACCCCATCCTCTTCAAACTCTTACCTCTGAGAGATTAAACGCGGTTAAAGATTTTTGCTATAGAGTCTTGACTGCCTTCCTTTGTGAATTCAAACTTGCTCGGTGCTAATTAGCATTATTAATTGAGGCCTGATGGCTCTGATCACTAACTCTGCAAGCAGGCAGAAACTTTTTAATCAGGAAGCAGGAGTGAAGTATTCCTTCATTTGCATATTTTTATCAGTCTTTTCTGAAAAGTGTAGTTAATAAAAAGCAGCCCATTTTGAAAGTTTTTTTGCAAAGTCCAGATGGAGCGTGGGCATGTGTGTGCCCAGTGCTTGGCCTGCTGACTCAGACGCAGATGAGATAGATCTGGGCAGTGCCAGGGGCAGCTGTGCCCGCTGGTTTCTCTGCCTTTCCGCTGCGGGCACCGCTGGTGGCTCAGACGAGCCCCAGAGCTCCTCTGTATCGATGGGGAAGCATCCGGCCTCTCCAGTCGATCTTTGCACTTGCAGCTCCCAGGGTAAAATCGATGTAACTCGCTCGATTGTTTGAGGAGCAAAAAATAAATATAAAAACCGAGTCTCTCGCTCTCCTTTGTGGCTCTCACACGCTGGCCTGGCGGACCAAAGCCCCTCTTCATCTCCATTCAGCACTGCCTCCCTTGTTTAAAAAAGAGCAGTGATCAGACCTGTTTACCTGGGTCTTTAACTGGGGATGACTGGGAGGTGAATCCATAGCGTGTGCTGGGTTATGAAAATATGGATCCATGTGACGGCTGAGCTAACACATCAGAGCTGCAGAGTAAACCCGACTCAGAGTCCTCTCTTTCTCAATGGGAATGAACCCGACTCAGAGTCCTCTCTTTCTCAATGGGAATGAACCCAACTCTGAGTCCTCTCTTTCTCAATGGGAATGAACCCAACTCAGAGTCCTCTCTTTCTCAATGGGAATTAACCCGACTCTTTAGAGTCTTCTCTTCCTCAATGGGAATGAACCCACTCGAGTCTCTCTTCTCAATGGCGAAATAGATCCTCTCTTTCTCAATGGGAATGAATCTGACTCTGAGTCCTCTCTTTCTCAATGGGAATGAACCCAACTCTTTAGAGTCCTCTCTTCCTCAATGTAAATGAATCTGACGCTGAGTCCTCTCTTTCTCAATGGGAAAACACACAGGGCTCTCAGGGGCCTTTTACAAACAACTAAAGAAGAAACAACACAATCCTGGCAACCTGGAAGGAAGTAGAGAGGGTAAAACAGGCCTTGCAGTTGTGCAGGTAAAACTGGCACTTTTATAATGCTATTTAATGGTGCAAACTCTTGGGCCAGAGTCTAGCACTCAGTCGGATATCTTCTGTATTTCAGAATACAACAACGGCAAGAACGGCAACAACAACAATAGCCACAACAGTGACAGTGGCAATAACAACAGTGACAGTGGCAATAACAACAACGATGACAACAACAACAACGACAACAACAGCAACAACGGCAATAAGGACAATGATGACCACAACAACAACTACAATGACAGCAAGAATGACAACAACAGCGATGACAACAACAACAATGGCAACGATGACAACGACAACAACGACAACAACAACAACAACAACAACGGCAACAACAACGACAACAACAACAACGACAACAGCACGACGACAATAACTCAGTGGTCTAGTGAGTGGGTGAAAGCAGCACTGACTCCAGGTGGCTGAGGTCACAGTTGGAAAGAGGATCAGAAGAATCAGGGGGAATGATGGGATACCAGCAGGGGGAGATGTGGGTAATGTGATGCTGGACTCACAGTTCCAGCAGAGAGCAGGAAATACGGAGGGGGGGCTTAGAGATCTGACAGTAACATTATTCAGCACTGCCCAGGGAACTCGCAGAGCCAGATCTAGGAGCCAGCACAACTGAATGGGCTTAAGAGAATTCGCAATTGGTTATCAGGGGTCAGACTGTCGGAGGCAGGAACCAACTGCTGCCCGTCAATGAAAAGCTGTCAAAGTTGAGTCCCTGTTTTTCACTACATTAAGCCTTGTGTCAGGCCGTGTGAATGATAAGAATCGAAGGGCTGACTTCCCTGGGCAGGATGGAGCCGTGGACCACAGTTTGGCAGCGAGAGATTGATGCCCCTCAGGACCTCCCGCCGGCGACGGACACAGGCTCGACCCGCCACCGTTACCCAGGGGAGAGGGCTCAGAATCCCTGGCACAGCTACGGCTCTGACTGTCTCTCTCCATCAACAGAAACAATGGAAGCTCTTATGAATGCCGCTACATGTCCTCCGATATATCAGAGGTGCGCTACTCTGCAAATGAGCCATTAGAAATCAAACAAAAACAAAACGGAGAGAAATTAAGAAGTAATCCGCAAGGTGCCCGCTGTAATGCCTAGCTCTCTAAAACGCACTCCAGACGGTTTATCTTTATAATAATAATGTTACGTTAATGGACCGTTTGGTTTCATATTGACTCATGGTATGACACAGAAGAGAGAAGTTGTTTTTAAATGACTCACTGCTAAGTGAAGAAGCTCGTAAAGATGTACGATCGCTCGGTATAACACGGCGAGCTGCAGTTCCCGCTGAAGCGAACATTCACACTGTCCCATTCATCATGTTAATTGTGCGACAACAAGGATAAATCAGCCTGTAATGCACTGCCCTGACCCTTCAGATGTCTGATAATTACATGCATGTCATGGTTTATGCGACTACAAAGGAGTCCCATCACAGTTATTGGATTGCCGCTGTTTAATCATGATGGCAGTTTATCACCTGGGTTGTTGGCTGGGTTTGGCTTGGCAGGGAGTGTTTTCTATTACAGAACAGAAGCCCCCCTGCCCCCCCCTGGCCCCCCGGCCCCCGCAGGATGAGGATGAATAAAGCCCCTGTATGGTGATTCCTTCGCCCCGACCCGCTGGCAGCTGGGTCCATTGAGGGCGCAGTCGCCCATCCTGCCCTGTCCTGCCCCATCCTGCCCTGTCCCGCTGTGAGCCCCCCACCCCCCCACCCCCATCCCGCCGCGGGGCTCCGCGGACCGCGGGCTCTGTCGCCAGCCCGTGTCAGGACCTGTCAGCGCCGCATCGCCAAGCACCATTCTGCTCTTCCAGAGAGAGAAGGCAGGAGCTCGGGGAGAGGCGGGGGTGTGTGGGGCGGGGGGGGGGGGGGGCTGCACTTGGGTGTGTGTGTGTGGGGGCGGGGTGATAGCAGGAAGCTGTCAGCCCTTGGGCTTGGAAACAGAGGTGCGCACATCAATTGGGTTCAGTAACTCCTGAAAAAATTGTCCATGCAAGGTCTGTGTTCTGCCTTTCTTCTGATAGCATGTCATTAGCACTCTTTCACTGATGAAGGCAATATTCAGACATTTTGACGCTTTTAGCCCAATCTTAACTAAAAGCATTTGAGTTTTTTCTGAATGCAGTTACTGAATTCCTTTGATCTGCACTCCTCAGCCATGAAGCCAAAGGGCTGAAGATTGTAATCCATTTCTATTTAAAATGTGTAATTCTGAATTTAAATGTATATTATTGGATTTGTTGCCAGAAGTTATATGCTCTCTAACTGGTCACTTGGAAATAGAAGCTCTGATTGGCAATTCCTCGCTCATTAATTCCTACCATTCCTGCTAACTGATGTTGCTCTCATCCCCGGTAACTGATTGGTACAGTTTCCTCTATTCGCTCACTGCAATTCCCACTAATCAATAGCTACAGTTCCTGCTAATCGCTCACTATCGTTCCTACTACATCATAAATAGTGCACTACTGATCCCATTAATCGATCACTATATTCTCATTCAACGATACATGATCGTCATACAGAAGGTTGGGGTAACTTCAAAGGTCAGGAGAATAGAACGGAAAGCCAGTTTGTGACGATTTATGTGACAATATTAATCGGATTTCGCTTCTAAGTGCCCAATAAATATAACATTGCGTAACATAATGTAGAATAATGAGGGGACCAGGCCATTCAGCCGCACAGTGCTCGCCCCTGCAGGGTATCTGATGGCAGAGAGCGGGGCGAGCGTGGCAGGGTATCTGATGGCAGAGAGCGGGGCAAGCGTGGCGCAGTGCCAGCTGAGGCTCAGAGGAGCTGCGGCTCGCAGACAAACCCGCCGCCAGCTGAACACACAGTTTAATTTAATCTGAGAGCGAGAGGAATCCACGCCGCTCTAACCAAAGCCTCTGAGCAAACTCTGCCGCTCTAACACAATTATTCTGCGATTCAAAAGCGTGTGCTGCTGCCGAACAGATGCTGCCGTGTGTAACGTATAGTTTCAGCTTCTAGAAAGCCCTTCCAGCGAAGCAGAGTACACAAGCGTGCTCCACGCAACAGAAGCTCCTCTTCTCTGAGTCTGCAGTGCAAATACACCGCCTGGGCAAAGGCCATCGGGTGTGCGGGAGAGAATATTTCTCTTTTTAGAAATGTCTCATTGTTCGGCTCTTCTTAATAAACATAAGGCCTGTCAACATGGGCCCTTAACTTTCACATTTTTTCCAGATCTAGATATTTTCTAAATATTGATGCTTTCAGGCCATTTTCAGAAAAACAGGAATATTATTCATTTTTTCCCTCTACATGTGCGTTCAAATGCTGCACAGTAATGTAGAAATGATGCCCTTGCCTTTACCACTTTATAAATTAAGTGAAATATGAAATATTGAAAGGTGGAAATGACCTGTTTGTGTGGCTGTATTGATTTGCAGTAATACATTTTGTTGAATTCTTGTTTGCACAGTCAATCCTGGTATATTAGATGAAGTGAAAAGTGCATTGAGCCAAATGGCAGTCCTAATGCAATTATAACAGGAAGCAGTCAGCCCCGGGTTGTGCACTCACTCTCATAAGAGCTCCTTTCTGTTTGTTAATCACACAGGTCCTTAACCCTATATTATCTGCACCTGATCATAATACAGAATAATGCTCAATGAGGAGAACCGGCCAATCATCCCATCTAGAACATGAGAACATCATAATACATAATGAGGAGAACCGGCCCATCAGTCCATCCAGGCTCCTCGTTTACCTGCAGACCAGAGAGCACCCAGCCCTGGGGCAGGCCTGGACGCGGACACCCCAGTGGTATGAAGGGAACCGCTCTGTGTTAAACAGGCGTAATGAGGGATGTTTAACGAGGGACTGAAGAAGACCCAGCCCCTGTAACTGTCAGGAGCTCACAGTCTTTAATTTCTTTTTTTGGGGCCACCATTTCAGCCGGCAAAACAACATCAAGAATAGGAAGCATTTTTTGTAGATGATGTTATTTGCAGCCTTTGTAAGCAGTTCGGCTGTTAATTCGTTTCAGTCCTTTTTAAATTGCATTTCTTTAATCAATGTTTCAGTTCATGATTTGTTATACAGCTTTAGTTTCTTAATGAACCTAAGAATGTGCAGTTATGTTCTGGAACAGCTTCATATGAAATTAGGTGCACAAACACAAATGCAGAGATAACCACTTGTCTTTCCCGTGGACTTGGAGTTCTTGGCCACATGCCAGGATTACATCATCAGTGTGCGACAGCAGATCAGACATGACGTGACCGGCAACAAATACATTTTAGTGCCACGAATATTTACTCTTCACATTATAGGAAATAAAATGTATAAGTACTCATCTAATGAAAACAATGTTAAAGTGATATGAAGGAGCAGTTCATATTTGGAGAGGAGGGATATGGAACACGTTGTGAGATAAGGCTCTGTTCATGCATTGTTCATTAGTGCAGCATTCTGGGAATGTAGATATGGCCTCTCAGAGGGACTCCAGCGGGACAGGACAGTGTGGCACATTCTCCCCCATCCCGCAGATAACAGCGTCTGGGTGAGTGTGCGGTGAAGAACTGCCTCTTTGTCAGGAGGTGTGAGATACGGAGCTTCTGCCAAACTGTCTGAACACAGAGAGCTGGGCTGAACACAGAGAGCTCTACTGAACACAGTAAGCTGAATACAGAGAGCTCTGCTGAACACAGTAAGCTGAATACAGAGAGCTTGGCTCCTCTACCTATTCTCCCTCTCCCTCACTTCTCCACCTGTTCTGTCTATCTCTCCTTCTCTTCTCCACCCCTGCTTTCTCTTCCCCTCTCTTCTCTACTTGGAATCCGAGGCATAGTGGTCCAATGTTTTTCGTGAGTCTCACATTGTCAAGGAGACTGTCCCGCAGAAACAGAGAAGATCTCCTCTTCCACAAAGCCGTCCTATGCAGGGAGACTGTCTTGCAGAAACAGGGCAGATCTCTGCCACAAATCTGTCCTACGCAGGGACACTGTCCCGCAGAAACAGGGCAGATCTCTGCCTAAAGCTGTTCTCTTTCTCCCCATCTTACCTCCAGCCGGTGAGTCTGGCTCGGGGTCAGTTTCCTGCCCTAGTTTTCTAGACTTGTGGATCACGGGGGACATCTGATCACATTGCTGTCTGATTCCATGCAGCAGGGGGCTGGTGTTCCTCCTCCTGTGGATGTAACTTTATATGCTTTGCTCATAAGAGTGACATGCTTCTGAGACGAGGGCAGTTCCTGTGAGGGGGATCGTCCACCTGAAGTGTCAGATCAGGGACACAATCCAGGCCCGTCTCAGAGGCTAATTTCAGTCCCCAGACAGCTTCAGAACGGCTCCATTGGACAGCCCCCTCACTGATGGCTGAGAACCACACCAGAACTCTGGCCGAAAACCAGAAATAAGCCCCAGCACAAATCTGCTAAAAGAATGAGCGCTGGTCAAGAAAAACAAAACGAGAAGGAAACTTTTCTGAATGAACTGCATAGCCTGAAGATGGAGCTCAACTCTGAGTTCCCTAATGCTTTAACTCAGCTCTGCAAGCTCCCTACTGCTCTAACTCAACTCTGCAAGCTCCCTAATGCTCTAACTCAACTCTGCAAGCTCCCTAATGCTCTAACTCAACTCTGCAAGCTCCCTAATGCTCTAACTCAGCTCTGCAAGCTCCCTACTGCTCTAACTCAACTCTGCGAGCTCCCTAATGCTCTAACTCAACTCTGCGAGCTCCCTACTGCTCTAACTCAGCTCTGTGAGCTCTCTACTGCTCTAACTCAACTCTGTGAGCTCCCTACTACTCTAACTCAACTCTGCGAGCTCTCTAATGCTCTAACTCAACTCTGCGAGCTCCCTACTGCTCTAACTCAACTCTGTGAGCTCCCTACTGCTCTAACTCAACTCTGAGTTCCCTAATGCTCTGACTCAACTCTGCGAGCTCCCTAATGCTCTGACTTAACTCTGCGAGCTCCCTACTGCTCTAACTCAACTCTGTGAGCTCCCTAATGCTCTGACTTAACTCTGCAAGCTCCCTACTGTTCTAACTCAACTCTGCAAGCTCCCTAATGCTCTGTCTGCATTATTAGGTACCGTCTACATTAGAGTGTTAATCATCTGCAATTCATTTCCTCAACTACATTACCCATGAGCAATTTGGGCTCTTCTGTCCATGAAATCAATGAGCAGGCTTGATTAGGTGTCCCAGGCGATAGGGGACATAGTGGCTGGGGGGAGTGGCGGGAGGCCACCAGCCTGCCTGCTCGGACACAGCGGCGACAAACGGCGATGCCAAAACAAGACCACATGACCAACAAACAACCCCAGGAGTGGATAAAATACAGCTGCCATATGTATCACTACAAGAAGCTCTTTCAGCTTTAAATTAACTGGCTACTTTTTCCATCTTCAAAAAATCATAAAATATTTTTCTTTAGAGTGTTCTTTACCTCACTTTAAAGGATAACAGAAAGAGACACATTTTCCCTTTGCAGTTTACGGGGTCAGTTAGACGCTTAGCCTGTGACTCATAAGCCAATCACATTCAATTAAGAGCTGAAATGTCCACGGGAGCTGAACTGAGCGCATCAAATCGCACTGTGTCTGAAATGAAATTACACATTCAGACTGCCCACAATGTGTGAACCCTGTCATTAAACAAACAGGGACACACACTTTACGCAGGGACATACACACACACACACACACACACACTTTACACATGGACATACATACACACACACACACACACACACTTTAAAAAGGGACACACACACACATTTTATGTGCTGCAGTTCCTCTACGCCTCCTGGCATAGGTGAAGAGTAATTACCATGGAAACCCCTGCCGGCCATACCTGGAGAGTCGCGGCTGATGGAACTCTCCAGTAAACTACTGTTTACCGTTTGCGACTTAACGGGGCCCTATAGCGCTATGAAGCAAAGCTGTGACCCGGCCAGGGAGCTTGACCTTTGACCCCTCGTATAACTCTGAGCGACTTTTATGGCTGCAGGTTGGGTATCCTAAGTGCCCTGGCCGGCCTCTCCATCCCCTGCGTATGGAGATAACATGGTGGTGATTCACCTTTACAGCACAGAGTCTCTGTTACCTGCAGCCCCCCTCTTTGGCTTTGATCTCTATCTGCGTCTCACCGCCCCCCCCCCCCCCCCCCCGCGCCCCCCCAGGCGGCAGGATGTGCGCGCCGTTACAAACGCTGATTTATTCAGCGCACTGTCAGTCTGGGAAGCGCCAGCAGCTCCAGTATTTATTGACCAATTTCGTCTGAAGGCCCCTTCACATTATCCCTCATTTGTTATCAACTGAAACCAATATGAACCCTTTCAAAGCATTTCTGAGAATCCAGAACCATTGCCTGTGGCTCAGGATGAGTTCATGCAGGTTCATTCATTAGACCAGTTTCAGAAAATTAGGCCGCAGATGAAAAGTGACTTGATTTGTGTTAGCTCAGTTTGGAGTGAAAAATACATTTTCCTCTGCAGGTGAGCCCAGTTTTGTCCTGTGCAGCTAAATGTGTAACCAGTCAGGAAATGTACAGTACCTGTCGTGCACAGAAAACAGAACATGTATGATAGAGTTCATCAGGCTATTTTCATTAAATCCTTTTTGGAGGTGAATTCATGATGTCACGCCCCATAAGGCAATGCCCACATCAGTCTGCTCAGAAACTCAGCAGCTATTGGCTTCATTATTATCAATGTGCTGGTACCTAAATTTACAATTTACTTAAGGAGTGATGCTTCACAGACATATTCATGCAGTTTGCTTAAGGAGTGATGCTTCACAGACAGATTCATGCAGTTTGCTTAAGGAGTGATGCTTCACAGACAGATTCATGCAGTTTGCTTAAGGAGTGATGCTTCACAGACAGATTCATGCAGTTTGCTTAAGGAGTGATGCTTCACAGACAGATTCATGCAGTTTGCTTAAGGAGTGATGCTTCACAGACAGATTCATGCAGTTTGCTTAAGGAGTGATGCTTCACAGACAGATTCATGCAGTTTGCTTAAGGAGTGATGCTTTTCAGCACACTCAGGTGACCCAGCACACTCAGGTATACCTGTGTGCTATCTGTTATCTGTGTAACATTTCCGCTCATGTATTCATGGCTCAAATTTAAAATTATAGTAATAATAGTTTTATATATTTTTTATATAATTACAATAAAAATGCACACAGCTTACAGTATAATATCTGAGCAGTAGATATTTATACAGTTCTGATAACTGCACGGCCTTTTGTATGGTAGTGCATTTTTAATTAGTTCAGTTCTGTGAACAGATGTTTTCTTCATCTTAGAGATGAAGAAAAAGGAGAAAGGAAAAGAGTGCATTGCAAGTATGTGTGTGTGTGTGTGTGTGAGAGAGAGAGAGAGAGAGAGAGAGAGAGAGTGTGTGTGTGTGTGTGTGTGAGAAAGAGTGTGTGTGTGTGTGTGAGAGAGAGAGAGTGCATGTATGTATGTGTGTGTGCGTGAGTGTGTGTGTGAGAGAGAGAGTGTATGTGTGCGTGAGTGCGTGTGTGTGTGAGAGAGAGAGAGCGTGTGTATGTGTGTGAGAAAGTGTGTGTGCGTGTTTGTATGTGTGTCTGTGTGTGAGAGAGAGAGAGAGAGTGTGTGTGAGTGTGTGTGTGTGTGTGTGAGAGTGTGTGCGTGTGTGTGTGTGTGTGTGTTGTGCGTGTGTGTGTGTGTGTGTGTGCGCATGCATGTGTGTGTGTCTGTGTGTGTGTATGCGTGAAAATGACAAGAGATGATTCAAATCCTTTGCCTTGACTTTTATATTTGACAGTACAATAGAGCAATCAAATATAAAATATCAAACAGAAAGAAATATTGATCCAGCAAGGTATGAAGCTTTCAGTTGGACAGTGACCAGGGGACCCTTTATGAGTTTCTGTTTGGAGGTGTACGGCACAATATTTTTTTTAAGTTTCTTTGATGAAACTACTCATTGAATTTACCAGTTTCCTCACCCCAATCTCTTTCTATCTCTCTCGCTTTCTATTACTCTTCTTTTTTCGTTCTCACTTTATTTTTCTCTCTCTAGGTCTCTCTCTCTCCCACTTACACATACTTTCTGAGCGCTTAAAAACAGTCTGTTTTCCGGCTTTTTCCTGCTCTGATACACACTCTATGTAAGATTTATGACTATATTCAGGTGTAGCAGTTGGACCTGAGGTTAAAAGCTGTTTTATGGCACCAATTTATGATGGCAGTACAAAGATGGGAGGAACAGAGATAAGTGAAATTCCTCAGCCTAATGGAAGTCTAACCCTTTCCCATTCTCAAGAGAAAACCTGCATGCCACTTTCACACATGTAAAATTCCAAGAGGTCAACTGCTGAATTTTTAAGCTTGTTTAAACTGTGTCAACAATGAAATGTGAAACTCAAAAGAAGTCTCTGAAAAATCTTATGAACAAATTGAAAAAAGACATCCCTTTGGAAAATAATGTATAAAAATGTATGGAAAACTGCCCAATGTGGACCTCTGGTACCTCTGGCAGACACCTCTCTCCACATCAGGAACCCAGGTGCTCAGAACCGTTTCCAGAGGCAGAGGTTGCGTGATGCTCCTTCTCCTGCCCCTGTGCTCCTCAGACCGTCCAAGCTGTATGGACCAACCCAAACCGCCATGTCTGTGCTGAGAGCTACAGACCCAAACCGCCATGTCTGTGCTGAGAGATCCAAACTGCCATGTCTGTGCTGAGACCCAAACCGCTATGTCTGTGCTGAGACCCAAACCGCCATGTCTGTGCTGAGAGACCCAAACCACCATGTCTGTGCTGAGCTACAGAGACACAAAATGCCATGTCTGTACTGAGAGACCCAAACCGCCATGTCTGTGCTGAGAACTACAGACCCAAACCGCCATGTCTGTGCTGAGAGACCCAAACCGCCATGTCTGTGCTGAGACCCAAACCGCCATGTCTGTACTGAGAGACCCAAACCGCCATGTCTGTGCTGAGAGCTACAGACCCAAACCGCCATGTCTGTACTGAGAGACCCAAACCGCCATGTCTGTGCTGAGAGCTACAGACCCAAACCGCCATGTCTGTGCTGAGAGACCCAAACCGCCATGTCTGTGCTGAGCTACAGAGACACAAAACGCCATGTCTGTGCTGAGAGACCCAAACCGCCATGTCTGTGCTGAGACCCAAACCGCGATGTCTGTGCTAAGAGACCGAAATCGTCATGTCTGTGCTGAGACCCAAGCCGCCATGTCTGTGCTGAGAGCTGGAGAGACCCAAACCGCCATGTCTGTGCTGAGACCCAAAACGCCATGTCTGTGCTGAGAGACCCAAACCACCATGTCTGTGCTGAGAGGATTAGGATTGTTGTTTGCTGAACAGGTTACTCTACAGGGTTGGAGTCCTGATCTATGTGGTCACTTCTGGCACTACGATCTTTACTTCACTCTAGTGTGTTTCTTTTGCACCTCTGCACCTTGAACTAATGCACTTGTTGTACGTCGCTCTGGATAAGAGCGTCTGCTAAATGCCTGTAATGTAATGTAATGTAATGAGAGACCCAAACCGCCATGTCTGTGCTGAGCTGGAGAGACCTGCTTCCATAGCAGCACAGGGCTGTGCTGTAAGACTGGGGCTTTTCTCAGAAACACAGCGGAGGTTTACTACAAAGGGCCAAACAGGGAGACAAAGGAGTTTATTACTGTGGGCAGTCCTGTGCGTCTACGCTGTCAATCAACCTGCACTCTGATTGTGCTGATCGAAGGGGGTTCCCCAAAACCGCTGTTTTCATTTTCTTTATTTAAAGAAATCAAAGGCATTTCTCTTTCTCTCATCCCCCCCAATCTCTCTTTCATTTTCTACCTCATAAGCACTCTTTCATCTGCTGCAGGAATGGAGTGATGACAAGGAAAGAAAGAGGTATTGTGCCCAATACCCCCCACCCCATTCCCCCCCAATACCCTGTCTCCTCCATCAACCTCCCCCCAGCCCCACCCAGCCCAGGGTGACACACAGCTTACAGCACAGTATCAGCACAGCATACAGAACAATATCAGCACAGTCTTACACGTCAACATATCAGCACAGCTACAGAACAGTATCACACAGTACAGCACAGTATACGCACAGCTATCAGCACAGCTAACAGTTACAGCACAGTATTACAGCACAGTATCAGCACAGCTACAGCACAGTATCAGCACAGCTCACAGCACAGTATCAGCACAGCACATACAGCACAGTATCAGCACAGCTTACAGTGCAATATCAGCACAGCTTACAGCACAGTATCAGCACAGCATACAGAACAGTATCAGCACAGCATACAGAACAGTATCAGCACAGCATACAGAACAGTATCAGCACAGCTTACAGTACAGTATCAGCACAGCTTACAGCACAGTATCAGCACAGCTCACAGTACAGTATCAGCACAGCTTACAGCACAGTATCAGCACAGCATACAGCACAGTATCAGCACAGCTTACAGCACAGTATCAGCACAGCATACAGAACAGTATCAGCACAGCATACAGAACAGTATCAGCACAGCTCACAGCACAGTATCAACACAGCTTACAGTATATCATCAGCACACACAGTGGTGACGTGCGCCACAGAATCAGACTTTGCCGGGTTTGTCTCTGTTCACCTCTTACTGGACACACGCTGTAGAACAGAAGCACACTGAATTCTCTACAGCCATTTTATGGTGTTTGATAAAGGAAAGTTTTTAATTTCAGTTCACAGAAAATCAAAGTTCACAGAATAAAAGCGAAGCATTTTGAAGTGACACAGAGGGACTTAAAGGCGATTAAAGACCTTTAAAGTGAGTTGGCTGTTCCAAACAACATGGGACACCAGGCTGGAAACGCATTGTTCTGAAGTAATTATTGTGACTTCTGTGCGGAGAGCTGGTAGCATTGTTTGGTGCAGGGCTAAGATGTCTGCTGCTGTTTGCTGCGGTTTCAGGCTAGTTTTTAGACTGAGCCCTTGGTTGCTAATCTGTATAATGTTCAGCTCAAAGGACTTATTTATGGTGGCTCTGGGCCTCAAAGTTTAAAGCTAATCTTTCTGGGAGTTGATTGTTAGGCTGGAGATGGCATTGACGTTGAAATCAACACTAAACTGACCTTGTTCTCAGAGAGCTGCTACTTTCAACACGTTGTAAAGCCATAAAAATGTTGCATGAATGAATGGCCAAAACCATATATTTACAATCTGAATGTCTACATCCAAGTGTCGTGTTTTGCATTTTTGTCAACTTTTGACTTGAAAAAATAATACAAAAAGCATGTCCACTCACTCACAGCATGTGAAGACTGTTTCTTTCTGGATGCCTGTTCAGGCCAGGACTCCTGAGCTCCGGTGGGCCTGAAGCCTGGGACTTTCCCAAGAGCGGAGCCCCCAGCGGACTCAGGTAATTAGGCCAGCCGCCTGACACAGAGGGGCCTTCTTCCTGCTGAAGCTCACCTGTTGTCCTGACGACAGACAGAGACGAAGGGAAATGAGAGGGAGATGGGGTTTAATTATGGGTGAGTATAATACAGGGCAGCTGAAGGTACGCCAGTGTTAGGCACTGGTGGAGGGGAGGGAGGGGTTAGGCACAATGACTGAGTGTGTCGAGGGGTGGGGGGCAGAGTGTGTCGGGGGGGCAGAGTGCATTGTGGGGTGGGGGCAGAGTGTGTCGAGGGGGGGGCAGGGTGTGTCGGGGGGCAGAGTGTGCCGAGGGGTGGGGGCAGAGTGTGTTGGGGGGCGAGTATCTCGAGGGGTGGGGGGCAGAGTGTCTCGAGGGATGGGGGCACAGTATCTAGAGGGGTGGGGGGCAGGGTATGTCGGTGTGGGGGGCAGAGTGTGTCGGGGGGGGGGGGGCAGAGTGTGTCAGGGAGGCAGGGTGTGTCGGGGGGGGCGGGGGGGCAGAGTGCATCGAGGGGTGGGGAACAAGGTGAACTGCCTTTCGACTCCCAGCCCAAAACTGGGACAGACAGCATTCGCCATGCGACCTCTTTCAACTCTGTCAGAAAACTTGAGGGAAATTCTATGTTCCTAACCAATCATGACTCATGACACTCTTGAGATTCAGGAAATACCCTTTGTGTGCACGTACACATATACATCCACTCAAATGTGCACTAGCTGTGCCAGAAATACCTGCACTAACCCCCCCCCCCCCCCACCTCAGGCTATTATCTCCATTCTGCCTCCATCTGGAACACCCCAGACAAAAGCACGCTGGTGTCTAAAAATGTGCAGCCACTGTTCTCAAACGCAAGAGGAAAAAGCACTCAGGAAAAAGGCTAAATCAGTCGATAAGTGTAAAAATATTTCAGTGCTGCATCCCTATTTCTTTTATGATCTCTCTCTTTCCTCTGTTCCTCTCTTCCCTACTTCTTCCCTCTCTCTCTCCCTTTCCTCCCATCTCTTCCTCTCTTCTTCTTCCTTCTCTCTCTCTCCTCCTCTCCTCTCCTCTCTCTCTCTCTCTCTCTCTCTCCTCTTCTCTCTCTCTTTCCTTCTCCTCCTCTCTCCCTCTCCTCTCTCTCTCTCTCTCCTCTCTCCTCTCTCTCCTTCCTCTCCTCTCTCTCTCTCTCTCCCTCTTCTCTCTCTCCTCTCTTCTCTTCCCTTCTCTTTCCTCTCTCTCTCTCTCCTCTCTCTCTCCTCTCTCCCTCTCCTCTCTCTCTCTCTCTCTCTCTCCCTCTCTCTCTCTCTCTCTCCCTCTCTCTCTCTCCCTCTCTCTCTCTCTCTCCCTCTCTCAGAGGCAGTTTGCTCAGCTGTGTGAAGCTGCTGCAGGGGAGATAAGGCACATCTGTGAGCTTGGGCTTTAGCGTAATCCCCTTTCCTCACCGAAAAGACGGCGCTCATCCACACGGAGACAGAGAGAGAGAGAGCGGGAGAGAGCGGGAGAGAGCGGGAGAGAGGGGGTGGGAGGTTACTGAATTAAACCGTAAAAGACGGCCTACACTCAAACATGCAAACAGAAAGGCGTGTAGCATGTGGGGAGAGAAGCGGTTGTGTCCAGGATGATCAGAGGATTGTCTAATCCTCTGACAAGAGGAGCCTGGAGACCCCAAATATCCCTCTGCCAGCAGAAAGCACACGCTCCCGCTCCCGCTACACCCTACCCTGACAACGCGCTCAGCGCCAGGGAAATAGCACACCATACCCCGACAACACACTCGTGATCCCGTTACACCCTATCCTGACAACCAGCTCAGTGTCATGGATACAGCTACACCCTGCCCTGACAACACACTCAGCGTCATGGATACGGCTACACTCTGCCCTGACAACACACTCAGCGTCATGGATACAGCTACACTCTGCCCTGACAACACACTCAGCGTCGTGGATACAGCTACACTCTGCCATGACAACACACTCAGCGTCATGGATACAGCTACACCCTGCCCTGACAACACACTCAGCATCATGGATACAGCTATACTCTGCCCTGACAACACACTCAGCGTCATGGATACAGCTACCCCCTGCCCTGACAACACACTCAGCGTCATGGATACGGCTACACTCTGCCCTGACAACACACTCAGCGCGTGGATACAGCTACCCCCTGCCCTGACAACACACTCAGCGTCATGGATACAGCTACACCCTGCCCTGACAACACACTCAGCGTCATGGATACAGCTACCCCCTGCCCTGACAACACACTCAGCGTCATGGATACAGCTACACCCTGCCCTGACAACACACTCAGCGTCATGGATACAGCTACACCCTGTCCTAACAACTCTGCGGCCGTTAAAACCTTGCAGGTCCCCACTTCAGAGGAAACCCCGTCATTCTGTCCAAAAGCAGCCCGCTGCCCACAGCCCGCTCCAGGCCCGTCCTGGCCCAATCAGGGGGCAGAGCTGCCCACAGCCCGGCCCAATCAGGGGGCAGAGCTGCCCACAGCCCGCCAATCCAGAGTGCCCCAGCCCGCCCATCGGGCAAGCGCAGCCCCAATCAGGGGCAGAGCTGCCCACAGCCGCTCCGTCCGCCCGTCCAATCGGGGGCAGAGCTGCCCACAGCCCGGCCCAATCGGAGGGCAGAGCTGCCCGTTGGCATTGGAGTAAACAGAAGCCACTGTTACAGCTCGAAAAATACCTCATCCCAAATTATATGCTGCCTTAAAAAAGATCAGCTAATTAAAGAATAGGGCTTCCTTTACTTTCCATTCACATGGAAATTCCTGCTTTCGGATGAACACATAAATTCAAGACATGAAGACTGAATAAAATGAGATACATACATCGCACAATACATCACAGTACAAAAAGCACAACAGGATTACCACTGTAGCCCATAAAAACACCACTGTCACTAACACCACTGACACTAAACTATTCACACGTAAAATAAAAGCTTCGCTGTCAATTCCTTTATCAGCTACACAGAAAATAAAGCAGGTTTTGCAGGGTGACTGGTGTCAAACTGTCTGATAATATTCTTAATGTTTTTCTCAAGGCTAGATTACAGGACACTGGGAAAAAAACTGATTAGAATATTTAAAAAAAAAAATCTTTGTCTGTAAATTTGACTCTGAATTAAATGAAATCTTTACTGATTTAAATTGTGCTAGACTCTGTGTTTCTGACAGGACCAGACGTCCAAGCACAGAACACATTACGTTACATTGCAGGCATTTAGCAGACGCTCTTATCCAGAGCGACTTACACAATTTTTACATAGCATTTTACATTGTAGCCATTTACACAGCTGGATATATACTGAAGCAATTTCGGTTAAGTACCTTGCTCAAAGGTACAACGGCAGTGTCCTACCCGGGAATCAAACCTGCGACCTTTCGGTTATAAGCCCAGTTCCTTACCCACTGTGCTACCCACTGTGCTACACTCCGTCCTAGTACATCCCTAGTACACAGAAGTACATCTCTTTCTTTGATCTGAAATAACATCAAACTCCGTTCAGTATGATAGGGTTCAGTATCAATAGGGTTCAGTATGATAGGGTTCAGTATAGCAATGTTCAGTATAGCAATGTTCAGTATGGTGTATTATAATGAAGGTATCTGGAGAGTGAAGGACTGTGGGAAGGTTAAAGAGACTGTTGGTCTGAAGCACTGGATAATCACACATACCCCATGCATGTCCACTCAGTTATGATTGAGTACAGCACAATGAAGAATAATTATGGCTCGTAATTCTGAATTGAATTGAAAAGCCATCATTTATTTAATACAGTTTTTTTTAAATAAAGTTTTCTCATAGCTCACAAAATACAAAAAAATGTTGATGAAGAAAATGTAAAAGTAGGATTGTGTCAATAGAAAGTAATTTCCTCATGACACATAACACAGTCATTGCCATTTGAGCTGCTGTTCTTTAGTACCATCAGCATCTAGAGGCCTTCAGATAATCAGGCAGGATGCACGTGTGCAACTAAACTGAAATACAGTGTCCGACCTTTGACCTCTTCATATAATACTGCGCTGAAATCAAATAGCACCTCCTTACCTGCAGTAACTAGGGCATCGTGAGCCAGCCATTGAGGTCTGATTGGGAACCATTATTTATCATTATTATTATTATTATTTATCATAGGATTATGATGCTGGCTTGTTGACCTTGTCTCATGATTTCCAATACGTGACTGAACACTGTTTGGTGGCTCTTAAAGTGGTATGATCCAGTTACACCTGCAGGCTCCTGCACTGAACCATGGGTAATTAACTCTGTTGGGTTGGGGGGGAGGAGCTGGGCTTCGGACTAACACAACTCACAGGCACTTTATCATGACGGCTTATTCTGTGGTGTCCCGTGCTCTTCCTGTGTAAAAGCAGTGACGCCCTCTGGAATCACCTTGGTTCCCATTTGCAAACCACCAGGAGAAGAAGAAAAGAGAGAATATCTTTCTGTTTGAAATGAACCCTTTCAATCCTGTCAAAACTCAGAAACAAAATAAAAACTCAGTATAAGGGAGCAGAACTCTATCCTGCTTCAAATTCCAACTCTCTATAACAACATTTTGCTCTTTTATTTTGTTATAGTATTTGGACAGTGACTCAATATTTGTTGTTTTGGCTCTGTACTCCAGCACGTTGGATTTGAAATGAAACAATGGGTGTGAGGTTAAATTGCAGGCTGTCAGTTTGTCATCTACAGTACATCCATATCAGGTGATCTGCAAGGGAATTGTGCCCCTTTTTATACAGTCTCCATCATTTTTGTCCTTTTACCAATAGTAAAAGGACAAATCAACATAATCTTAATTTAGTGCTTGGTTGCAAATCCTTTACATGCAATGACTGCCTGAAGTCTGTGGCCCGTAGACATGACCAGACTCTGGATATCTTCCCTGGGATTCTTTTCCAGGCCTGTGCTTCAGCTCCTGTTTGATTCAGGAGCTTTTTGCCTTCGGTCTTGTCTTCAGCAAGTGAAATGCACATTCAGTTGGATTCAGATCAGGCAATTGATTTGGCCAGCCAAGAACATTCGACCTTTTGGCCCTGAAAAACTCCTTCCTTGCTTCAGCAATATTTAGTGCCATCCAGTGAGTTTTGAGGCATGTGGCTGGAACTGAGCAGATATTTCTGCACACTTCAGAAACCCTCCTGCTGCAGCCAGCAGTCCCACAACAGTAAAAACAAGTGAGCCAGTTTCAGCAGCAGCAATACACACCCAAGCCATGACACTACCTCCACCTTGGGGGAAGGGAGGGGAGCCTCCACCCTGAGGGGGGTGGGGGGGGGAGTAGATCAGGAGTCGTTCCTTTCCTTCTTCACACTTTTCTCTTTCCATCAATGTAATACCTGTCTCATCTGTCCATAACAGTTTTTTTTTTTTTCAAATGCATTTTTTTAGCAAGCTCTAACTTGGCTGTTCTGTTTTTCAAGCTTACCTGTGGTTTGCATTTTGCAGTGAACCCTCTGAGGTTATGCTGGTGTAGTCTTCTCTTTCTTTTAGTCTTTGACACGTCTGTGATGGCATCCTGGATAGTGTTCTTGATCTGTTCAACAGTTGATGGTTTTTATCCATACTTGAACACAGTCTGTGGTCATCCACTACAAAAGTCTACCATAGTCAACCAGGTTGTTTACCATAGACGAGCTCATCGATGCATTCTTGCTTCATAACAATGTACCAAACAGTTCATTTGGACACAACAAAGTTTTAGTGATGTCTCTGATAGGTTTATCCTGTTTGTCCCCCCTTATGATGGTTTACTTTACTGGCATTGTTTTGGTCCTCATTTTCAGTGACAAACTCCAAATGCAAATTGCACACCTACAACTCCAGACCTTTTGTTAGTGTGCATGAACTAATAATGCAACAACACACAGCTGTCCAAGATGAGCAGGCAATTACTTTTATTCCCCTAAAATGGGGACTATGTATAAAAACTGCTGGAATCGTTACATTGTTCACCCAATATGGGATGTAAATACCTGCAAATGAAAGTTGTGTCACTGTCTAAATACTTATGGACTGCACTGTATATCCTTTCCCCGTTCTCTCCCTCTCCTCTCTGCGTACTGAATGAGAAGGTTAGCTCTGTCCCCTGAGGGCAGACAGCAGCTCAGGACTCACCTGACAGGTGTTTGATCTGTTAGACGCACAACAGGAAATGCCAGCTCTTATCTCTGACTGCTGATGATAAGATGTGTCATTTTAACCTGGCTGCCATCAGTAAAGGGTGACTGTGCTAAAAACCTCAAATGAAACCCCATGTTCCTAACCTTCAGAGTACCAGAAGAGTGTGTGAAAAACTAAGCTCTGTATCTGAAACATACACACACACAGACACACTCACGAGCACACACACACACACACACACACTCATGAGCACACACACTACAGCATTACATACATTAACATTACACATTGGGAGACCTTACCCAAAGCACGTACAAGAAGTGCATTTCATGATCGAGAAAAGTGCTGAACACGGTTCAGTAAGGTGAAGTTACTTATTTTGTACAGTATTTCTAGCTGAGAACAATGAACACTATCCTGGTCTAACATCTGCAAAGCCAAACTAGGCAGAAGATTAAGCTAGAGTATTAGGACAAATACAATTTACCAAGAAGTGCAGGGATGGGGCAACATGTAACAAGTGACAAGGAAAAAAGGGTATTTTTTTTTAATTTATTTTTTTTTAAAAATATGTATATATATATATATATATACACACAGCATGGTGGTGGTTATTCTAGGTATAGTCTGAAGAGATGAGTCTTCAGGCCACGGCGGAAGATGGATAGTGAGGGGGAGGTTCGGAGAGGGACGACGAGCACACACACACACACACACACACACTGACAGAGACACACTCATTCACACACACACACACACACACACACACGAGCACACATACACAAACACACACACACACACACAAATGCATGCATTCAGATTCCACACAGAGAAAAGGTTATACTGTAGAGAGTGAGAAGAGTGAATGAGTTTTTCCTGCATTTTGAGGGAAGAAATGTCACTTTCAAACAGAAGGGCATGACAGTCACATTCATCCATCCATCCATTATCTATTCTTTCTCATCCTGTGTAGGGTCACAGGGGGTGCTGGAGCCTATCCCAGAATACATTGGGTGAGAGGCAGGAAGTGACAATTGCAGCATATTGCAATTTTTGACTTTCAGGAAAATCCTGCGTTGTGTTGGGCTTATCGTAATTGGCATTTCTACACCTAAACAAGTACAGCTGGAGACGGCCTGTGTCTCCTGAATTAAACTCTGTAGGCTCTCTCTAGTGGTCAATTTGTGACACTAACAAAGTCTCACTGTCTCACATACTGACATCAACTGAGTTTGATATGGTAGATTCTGGTCCAGGGTTTTATTCAGTGCAGGGAAAGGAAACAGAGAGACAGACTTGGACGCATAATGCAGGTGTTTTACGACTGTGTAAAAGAAAGAGTGTTTGCACAGCTTTTACTCACTGATGTCAGCTGAAACACAGCCTCTTAAAAGCCCTACACTAAAACCAGCTCTTACTGCCAGCGTCTGTCCTCATAAGTGCTGTGTGTTTGTCCTTACTGCCAGCGTCTGTCCTCATGAGTGCTGTGTGTTTGTCTTTACTGCCAGCGTCTGTCCTCATAAGTGCTGTGTGTTTGTCCTTACTGCCAGCCTCTGTGTGATTGTCCTTACTGCCAGCATCTGTCCTCATAAGTGCTGTGTGTTTGTCCTTACTGCCAGCGTCTGTCCTCATAAGTGCTGTGTGTTTGTCCTTACTGCCAGCGTCTGTCCTCATAAGTGCTGTGTGTTTGTCCTTACTGCCAGCGTCTGTCCTCATAAGTGCTGTGTGTTTGTCCTTACTGCCAGCGTCTGTCCTCATAAGTGCTGTGTGTTTGTCCTTACTGCCAGCGTCTGTCCTCATAAGTGCTGTGTGTTTGTCTCAAAGACAGGAGGATCACAGGGGGTATGAGGAATGGATAGAAGTGTGCGTGTGAGAGAGAGAGAGAGAGAGACAGAGCAGGGGGAGGTTAAGAGTTTGATGACAGAGCAAAAAAAGAGAAGATGCCTGAGAGAGATGTCAAAATAAAGAAGAGTACAGCAGGAAAAACAGAGAAAGAAAGAGAGCGAGGTAGAAGAGAGAAGAAAGGGATCAGACAGAAGACTACTCCTCCTCACTCTGTATATCTTCTGTGAGCTCAGCGATCGGTAGTTTATGTCTTCAGTAAACAGCAAACAGGTTGCTCCTGTAGGGGCTTAGGCCAGGGTTGTCTGTGAACCGTATTGTGACAAATTGTTTGTGAAATGCGCAATATAAATAAATTTAGATTTGGTTTATAGCAGCAGAGCTTCTGGCCCTTTTCCAGGCTGTGATTTGGGGTGGAGCCTCCCGCCGACTGTTACCTGGGGGGTGGAGCCTACTGCCAGATGTTTCCTGGGGGGGCGGAGCCTACCACTGGCTCTTTCCTGGGGGGAGGAGCCCCCAGCTGAGGCCAAGTTTCAAAGGAAACTCACATTTCCACAGCACAATGAACATAGGCTATGAAGCACCATCCAAACACAGTTCCAGTAATGCGCACATATTTGTTTATTTGCAACATTATTTTATTTGTTTAGTTTATTTTTTGGAAATCATTTAAAGCATGAAATTCCCAGAAACACTATGTGGTCTGAACTGCTTAATCCAAACAAATACAAATAAAAAAAATCTCAAGAAAGGAAAGTCTAAACAGCCTCAGGCCTGTGGGCTTGACCCTCCCTGCTGATGCCCTGCTTTGAATCTGCCTCTGTTTGGACATAGACTTACACACATGACATACACCCCCCTCCTGCTCATCCTGCTCTGCATGTGTAGAGCTTCTTGGAATTAAATAACTCAATTTCCATTGTAATCACAAGATATTCATGTTTGTATTGAGATTATTCAATGCCAATTTGCAGTCTGCTAAATTAATCATTTGTGTCACAGAACACTGCAGTTTCACATTAACTGAATCTGAATCATACTGAGGGGCAAAACAATCTCTGAATCATCTCCGTGCCTGCTGGATAAACATTTGTAATTAAAGGAATATATTTTCCTTTCAAACATTTATGAATTCATTGCAAATGTACCGACATATGGTCTTTGTTCCTTTGTGCACAATATTAGGAATACAATCATCCATTGTATGTAAAACTGGAGTGTATTTTGTGTTTGATCAGGATAAGACACCAGGAAAATTATGCATAAGTCATAAAATCATGCAGATGAAGTGCATACACATTTCATACTCTAAAGACGCTTCAAACACACAGGAAATGAAGTCTCTCGAGACGGGCCTTAATCAGGAGGTGCTGTGGACTCAGAGACTGAAAGACCACTGTGTTGAGGAAATTGATTTTGTTTGGATAAATGAATTTCTTTTATTTTTCATTTATATTCAGTGTGAGCTAGTGGAGTGTAATAACAGCAGCGTTACTGAGAAAGCACTGGCTCATTCGTTTCCCCATAGATTGCATATGTTTTGCTCACATGGCTGTACAGATTAATCTGTATTTGATAATTAGGACTTCAGCTGAGAAATTGCTTGATTAAAATATAATAGTCAATATAATATAATGATCTAATAGGATTAGATTGCTTATAAAAGAACATGATTGTTTTTATAAGATGATGATGATTGTGCAAATGATTCATTTTAAAGTGTTTTGTACAAAATCTGGCCTGTAATTTTGCGCTGTGCATGTGTGTGACATGCATGCTGCCATGGTTGTGCATATGTGTAGGTGTATGTGTGCTGTGTGTGTGTGTGTGTGCGTGCATGTGTGAACATGTGTGCGTGCCGTGTGTGTGTGTGTGTGTGTGTGTATGTGCGTGTGTGTGTGAACATGCGTGCCACGGTGCGTGTGCGTGCTGTGTGTGTGTGCGTGTGCGTGCCTGTGTGTGTGTGCGTGTGCGTGCCTGTGTGTGTGTGCATGCCTGTGTGTGTGTGCTTACTGTATATGACACACAAAGGAAGCTCAGCGGTTGAAGAAAAGGTGCTGTAGGATTAGACGTCGGTGATGAAATGAAACTTCAGCCTTATTGATACCTATCATTCCCGCAGTATCACTCCCCGGGTGTTTGGCCTCGTTCCAGCACAAACACAGAAGGGTGCGGGAAACACACAGGAACGCCGACAGCTATCCCTGCTGCAGCACAGAGAGGTCTCCCAGCCTCCCCGTCCTTAATTAGCTCACCTAAACGAGCCTTGAACAAATCATGTGTGGTTTAAATTACAATGAGAGCAGGAGAGGTGTTTGTGAAGCTGACTTTTACTGAGGGAATGAACTCCTCCACATTTCTTTCATGTTAAATTAGGCACTATGACTGTAAATAATCTTGTTAAGACAAGGTATATAAATTTACTCAGCACATTTACATGGTCTACATTTACACTAAAGTTCAACTCATAAGGTAGGAACTACACTGAGAGACTCTGTAACGTGTTCTAAACAAACAGTAAGAGCAGTAAGGAGAGGGAGGGGACAAGGGAGAGGAAGAGGATGGCATTCTCAGGAGTTTATCAGCCTTAAGTTGATACTCTGAAAATCACAGTGGGTCCCCAGTATGAGAAACCTGAACACACAGGAGGTGTGGAGGTGCTGGTGAGGAAGTGAAGAGGAAGTGGACAGGAGGTGTGGAGGAGGTGTGGTGGATGTGGGGAGGAAGTGGGGTGCAACACACAGTGACCCCATGATGTGTGTATGAACTGAGTGAGGCTGTGTCCTTCCTACTGAGTTTAACTTGTTTAATTTCGGTTTTTATTTTTAAATATTAAAGAAAACTTAATTAGGCATAATTGTGTAAGTACTGTATATACTATATAAATAAATATAGTACTCACAATAAGGTAACATTACAAATGCAGAAGAGGTTTTATACTGTGTACTCACTACATTAAATAAAAATGAATAATTTAAACACTTATTAGAAACACTTATAACCCATGGCTTGGTTTTATGGTGCCTGTTAACGATGGAGGAGTGCAGTGAAGGAACAGAATCTAATGCTGGGGACGCAGTGAAGGAACAGAATCTAACGATGGGGAGCAGAATGAAGGAACAGAATCTAACGATGGGGACACAGTGAAGGAACAGAATCTAACGATGGGGACACAGTGAAGGAACAGAATCTAACGATGGGGACACAGTGAAGGAACAGAATCTAACGATGGGGACACAGTGAAGGAACAGAATCTAACGATGGGGACACAGTGAAGGAACAGAATCTAACGATGGGGACACAGTGAAGGAACAGAATCTAATGCTGGGGACGCAATGAAGGAACAGAATCTAACGATGGGACACAGTGAGGACAGAATCTAACGATGGGAACAGGAGAACAGAATCTAATGATGGGGAACAGTGAAGGAACAGAATCTAACGATGGGGACGCAGTGAAGAACAGAATCTAACGATGGGGAGCAGAATGAAGGAACAGAATCTAACGATGGGGACACAGTGAAGGAACAGAATCTAACGATGGGGACACAGTGAAGGAACAGAATCTAACGATGGGGAGCAGAATGTAGGAACAGAATCTCTGCCATTTCAGACGGGCGAAATCCTGTAGCAGCCTGAAGGACCAGCCGCCACCCAGGAGGAGATGGGATAGGGAGGCTCAGTTTCTCCAGCTTCAAAACCTCCCTGCTTTCCTTTCTTAATCCAGACCAACTTGAGCTCATTCTAATAAAATCTGTAAAGGTGGATATTTACTGAGATTCTCCAGCATTCCTGTTGTATTTGTCCTTTCATGACAGCTCAGAAACTGAATAAGGTGCCAGAGTTATTTTATTCTGCTTAAAGATTAAAGAGAATATACTTCATCTCTGTTGCCATGAGCCTGTCTCTCTCCTACAGGACTGATGTCATGAAAATTGTAAGAAAGGAAAATTTTTATTTTGGCCTTTTCCTTTTTATTTTTTTATTTTGGTATGGGCACAAACATTTGAGGCATTTCAATCTCAAAATATTTGCAGAAATGAAATCTACACATTCATAAAGTGATAAAGGTGGGCTTATCATGTCTGCATTGGGTTACTGTTGCCTGGTTCCTCTTGACGAGCGAGCATTCTGCTTTTATGGTTCACAGGAAGAAGAGGAACACATTCCCATGGTAATACCAAATATGCGGGAAGCAGTTTGCATGAGCGCAGGCTTCCTGTCTCTGTGTGCGTTGGGATATGATCACTGAGTGAAAATACGCTGGAGGGTTTTTCTATAAATCTCTCCTGAGCTGCAGGGAGAGGGAATCAGGCACACAGGTAAGAACAGGGAAGGAAAGAGAACAAACATCCTCCCTCCCTCCATACACTGTTAGCTCACACCACTTACCCCCAAATAGGCAATGCTTCTGTCTCTCTCATTCTCTCCTTCTCTCTCTCACTCTCTCATTATTCTCTATTTTTTTCATCCTCTCTCTCTCTCTCTTTCTCTCTCTCCCTCCCTCCCTCTCGGGTGATCATGCTGCACATGACGTGTCTGTTGCTCTTGCTGATGAATTGAACACATCTGGCAGTTTCCCTGGGGGGGGGGGGGGGGTGGCTGTGTTAGCTTTCTATGTCTCCTGTCACACCCCCCCACCCCAGTGCAGTCTGTGTTTGTGATCCACACTAAGCCCCTCCCTCTCACTTTTCCTTACATGTGACCCCCTCGCACACAGGGTCAGGGTTCCTATGTGATAAACATTATGCTAAAGTGCACCTGAAGTGTACTATTTAGTACGTAAGAATGCTTGAAGTACAACTGAAATTGAAATCTATCTCAGAATATTATTTTTTCACTTAGGTTTAGGATTATGGTTAAAGGAGCGGAGGAATCTGCAGACTCATCTAATTTTGCAAAGTAAAAAAAAAACAATTTATTTTTAATTCAAATACACATAACAAATTTAACGATGACAAATCTCAATACTCCTATAGATTTTTACATATGTTGTGATGTTGAATAAAAGAGTGTTTATTCACATGCAGGGTCTTCTCTGCCGGGTTGATCTAGTCGGGATTTAGAGAGAGAGGTGTGTTTTGTGTTTTCTGTGGGGAGATTATACACAGGTTCTATAACAGAGATTCCTGGCTTCTCTAAACCATGCGCTTTTGACATGCTTGTGGAAATGGTGGCAGAGCCCCTAAACGCCCCCCCCCCCCCCCCCCCCCCCCCCCCCCCCCCGGTGTAAGAGCACAAAGGCTGAGGACCGCCAGGTGTGCAGACCTGGCACCTGGGCGAAGCCTGCTGTGTGCAGGTGTGCACTTATTCCCCCAATCACCACTTAACCACTGAGCTCATATCTGAGCATTTCAGACAAAACCTGCAGCAGACAGGAAAAAACTGAAATGCGCCCCATAAGAGGAGCAGCCGGCCTCCTGCAGACTCCTTGGGACGCACCAGCGAGGGTTTATAACACACCATCGCTTCTCTAAAACCTTCGCTTTTACATGCTGCTGCAGATGCCTCAGAGCTTTTAGTAGCATTTAATGTGACTCATATGAGAGAAGATAGATGCTTATTTAAAAAATGTCAGCAGGAATATTTCTGGTGTCTAAATGATTGTTTGACAGAGGCCTGGCTGGGAATTGAAGGGGTTCATGTTTAGGTGTAAATAGCAGCTTTAGTATCTCTGTGTTCTGCAAGGCCAGGTCTGCGTGACTTATGACCAGGTCTATACAGGATGCGCTTTCTTCAGTAAGGTTAAGTGTCAAGGGCACTTCCTGTGGGAAAAACCCCATAATGCTGTCTGCCACTGGACACCATATTCTACACACTCATCAATCACAGCTGCGGAATGAAACAATAAACCTCCTGCCATCCTGCTATCCATTCATGATGAAATATTACAGCATTTTTTCCATGAGATTGAATGAAAATATATATTGTCAATTATCTGTCACTGGTAGGACCAATAATTCCTAAGATAATCGGATGATGTGTCAGAGCAAAGCAGGGAACAGTGTAAGTGGGTTAAATTAACTGCATTACACTGACGAAGACTGACAACTCCAATACTCTGAAACAATAATAAAATTATTAGAGATAATTATAGATTCACCATACGCAAATCACTATTGTTTCGTTTTTTTTTATGAATAAGGACAATGAGAAAATGTGGCGCATGTCTTCAGTGTGGGAATGTTCAGATGCGGGTTTATGATGTCATCCATTGGTGCGTCACTGTAAAGGACAGCCAGACAGCACGGGAGCAGAAGCAGCAGACAGACAGCACAAATACTGATATGAAGGGGAACAGAAGCAGCAGACAGACAGCACAGATACTGATATGAATGGGAGCAGAAGCAGCAGACAGACAGCACAAATACTGATATGAAGGGGAACAGAAGCAGCAGACAGACAGCACAGATACTGATATGAAGGGGAGCAGAAGCAGCAGACAGACAGCACAGATACTGATATGAAGGGGAAAGAGAAGCAGCAGACAGACAGCACAGATACTGATATGAAGGGGAGCAGAAGCAGCAGACAGACAGCACAGATACTGATATGAAGGGGAGCAGAAGCAGCAGACAGACAGCACAGATACTGATATGAACGGGAGCAGAAGCAGCAGCCAGACAGCACAGATACTGATATGAAGGGGAACAGCAGCAGCTGACAGACAGCACAGATACTGATATGAAGGGGAAAGAGAAGCAGCAGACAGACAGCACAGATACTGATATGAAGGGAAGAGAAGCAGCAGACAGACAGCACAGATACTGATATGAAGGGGAAAGAGAAGCAGCAGACAGACAGCACAGATACTGATATGAAGGGGAAAGAGAAGCAGCAGACAGACAGCACAGATACTGATATGAAGGGGAAAGAGAAGCAGCAGCCAGACAGCACAGATACTGATATGAATGGGAGCAGAAGCAGCAGACAGACAGCACAAATACTGATATGAAGGGGAGAGAGAAGCAGCAGCCAGACAGCACAGATACTGATATGAAGGGGAACAGAAGCAGCAGCCAGACAGCACAGATACTGGTATGAAGGGAACAGAAGCAGCAGACAGACGCACAGATACTGACAGAAGCAGACAGACAGCACAGATACTGATATGGCAGAGAAGCCGTACTGATGAGAGAGAAGCAGCAGACAGACAGCACAGATACTGATATGCAAGCAGGCATACTTAGAGAAGCAGCAGCCAGACAGCACAGATACTGATATGAATGGGAGAGAGAAGCAGCAGCCAGACAGCACAGATACTGGTATGAAGGGGAACAGAAGCAGCAGCCAGACAGCACAGATACTGGTATGAAGGGGAACAGAAGCAGCGCAGCTAAGTGTGCTTATTAGCCTACATCCCGGCTGGTTACCCTTTAATCGTTTTTCAGACTCTAATTTGCAATCCATTTGAGCCAAAGCAGATTCTGCCGTATTTATAGGCCTGATTTGATACTGCGGAGGGCGCCGGGGAAATTGGCTGAAGGGGATCAGAGTGCTCGTCTCTGTTTGGCCGCAGAGACGGGAGACAGCTGGTCCTCTGTCCGAGCCGACAGCATCAATCTTCACTGAAAGAGGCCCAGAGACGCTCCGCTGGGGATAATCGAGTTTGCCTCATATTATAGAGACGGTTTAGAACCACAGGGTCACTGAGAATACTGTGCTACACTATCACTGCTACACACTGAGAATGCTGTGCTACACTATCACTGCTACACACTGAGAATACTGTGCTACACTATCACTGCTACACACTGAGAATACTGTGCTACACTATCACTGCTACACACTGAGAATACTGTGCTACACTAGCACTGCTACACACTGAGAACACTGTGCTACACTATCACTGAGAATACTGTGCTACACTATCACTGCTACACACTGAGAATACTGTGCTACACTATCACTGAGAATACTGTGCTACACTATCACTGCTACACACTGAGAATACTGTGCTACACTATCACTGCTACACACTGAGAATACTGTGCTACACTATCACTGCTACACACTGAGAATACTGTGCTACACTATCACTGAGAATACTGTGCTACACTATCACTGCTGCATACTGAGAATACTGTGCTACACTATCACTGAGAATACTGTGCTACACTATCACTGCTACACACTGAGGATACTGTGCTACACTATCACTGCTACACACTGAGAATACTGTGCTACATACTGAGAATACTGTGCTACACTATCACTGAGAATACTGTGCTACACTATCACTGCTACACACTGAGAATACTGTGCTACACTATCACTGAGAATACTGTGCTACACACTGAGAATACTGTGCTACACTATCACTGCTACACACTGAGAATACTGTGCTACACACTGAGAATACTGTGCTACACACTGAGAATACTGTGCTACACTATCACTGAGAATACTGTGCTACACACTGAGAATACTGTGCTACACTATCACTGCTACACACTGAGAATACTGTGCTACACTATCACTGCTACACACTGAGAATACTGTGCTACACTATCACTGCTACAAACTGAGAATAAAACAACAATTTGACAATGTGGTTAATCTCCTTGTTAGTTTAGCCTTGGGATTAGCTTCTAAATATAGATGCAAGTAGAGGAGCAAGCACCTCAGAAAGAAATAAATGTTTCACAAGCACACGCACACACACATGCACACACACGCGCAAGCACACATACACAGACTCACACACACATGCACACACGCAAGCACACAGAAATCTGAGAAATGTAAAATTTCATGTGATGCAGCGACATTTCAGCTTTTTACAGTTTCGTACCTTTGCTATTTTACAGATATTTGCTATGAAAATCACGGACATTTCTTATAGTGTACAGAGGATAGAGAGAATTACAGAGACAGAGTGAAGAATCTCAGTAAACACTGGAGAGAGAGAAACATTTAATCACCAGCAAATGAGCAGGGGATGAATGTGGTGTAAAGGTTCTGTCTTGTTTGCAAATTTGAAGTGTGAGTTTGTAGCTATGTCAGTGGCGGGGGGGGAGGTGTAATTAAGATGTTTTCAAAGTTTCACCCCCTTCTTTGCCCACTTACCTTCTACAAAACCCCTTCTTAAAAAAAAAAAAAAAAAAATCTGCCAGTTCAACAATGTTAAGGGCAACAATGTTAAGGGCATCCACTCACAAAAGGGCCGGGGGGGGGGCTGAAGGGTCAAAGGTTAACTGCTGCACTCTTCACTGGCAGGAACTCTGATGACAAGCCTTTTAAAAAGCTTGTTTTTGCAGAAAAAAGGGGAGGAGGGGATCAGGCAATGCACAGCGACCTTTTCCAGCTCCCTTCCCCGGTTTAATTTCAGGAATAATAATCAATTAGTCAAACACAGAGAGGAAGGGCTGTGTTCAGCTGTAGAACACACAGCAGGATTACCCAATTCCTTACAGTTGGATACAATGCGCATTTGTGGTGGAGCCCAACTGAGAGGAAGACCTAGGCCTGTATTCCCCGATGAGATCAGGGCGGCTGTAACGGATTCTGTGGTAAATCACACTCTGTGAATGAGGGGAGCTGGTCTGAGAGCCGAGTCAGTATCGCTCAACGGTGGCGTCTGCTGTGTCAATGCTCCACAGAACCAAGCAACGTTTATTACACTATGAAAAATAACTAAATATTATATACATATGCATGCTGGAGCAGAGAACCATGAGACTAAAACGATAATGTGCATTCCTCTCAGACATGCTTCGCTGATGGTATCCAATATTTTCTGGGTGATGCACTCTGCACACGTATGATCTGCGCACACACACGCACACACGGACATGCTGTCACACAGCACATGATGAGTCTCCTTCGCGCTCACACACAGCACATGATGAGTCTCCTTCGCGCTCACACACAGCACATGATGAGTCTCCTTCGCGCTCACACACAGCACATGATGAGTCTCCTTCGCGCTCACACACAGCACATGATGAGTCTCCTTCGTGCTCACACACACGCACACACGCACACGGACACGCTGTCACATGGACACGCTGTCACTCACACACAGCACCAGAAAGGAGCTGTGGGCTTTCAGTCAGTAGCTTTGTACAAGTCACCTTCTGAACTTGACAGATCATTCCGGGGAAAGATTTCTCTCCAGATTTTCTTTGAGCAGCACATCAATTTTTTCCGTAACCTCCCCCTCCCTTGGTGCATTTAACCTGAATCAGATTAACAGATCTGCCATCTATTCCCCGTAAGTGGCTGCGTTTTATGGACATTCTCTCTGTTTTATGCAGAGTCTTTCACAGACAGCCGTAAGTTTACAGTCAGCCTCACTGGCATGACCCCGTGGTGACCTCTGCATGCCATTACCCACAGGAGAGGAGACAGCCTGCAGGCTGCTCATCAATAACCTCCCTCACCATACATTACATTACAGAGAGAGAGAGAGAGAGGGGGAGAAGGGGGAGAGAGAGAGAGAGAGAGAGAAAGAGGGAGGGAAAGAGGGAGGAAGGGAGACAGAGGGAGAGAGGGAGGGAGGGAGAGAGAGAGGAAGAGAGACAGAGAGGGGGAGGAAGGGGGAGAGAGAGAAAGAGAGAGAGAGATAGAGAGGGAAAGAAGGAAGAAGGGAGACAGAGGGAGAGAGGGAGGGAGGGAGAGAGAGAGGAAGAGAGACCGAGAGGGGGAGGAAGGGGGAGAGAGAGAGAGGGAGAGAGGGAGAGAGGGAGGAAGGGAGACAGAGAGAGGGAGAGAGGGAGAGAGAGAGAGAGGGAGGGAGACAAAGAGGGGGAGGGAGGGATGCAGGGAGAGAGGGAG
>NC_057936.1:285000-387500 GCF_018555375.3 Anguilla rostrata | reverse complement strand
TTGATTGAATCTGCCAGATTCAACTAAATTCACAATAAATTACTTTCCAAAATTATCCCAAATTTCCCAAATTTGACAAAACACTTGACACAGACATGCAAGCTAATATCACTTTTTAGTATGGCTTCTCTGTATCCAATACATTTCATCAATTTTCATCCATGAATATATTTATATAGAGAGAGGAGGAATCACCGGAAAGGTTCTGTGGATATTTGTGTTGTAAATGCTGAAACCTCTTTCCTGTGTCTTATTGCACCTGTTTAAGTATTCAGTGCATAATTAGTGTCGCTGCCAGAGCTTGTTCCTGAATTTGCCTCTGATTGAACATGACTCACTTAAACAAGGGCCAGGTCTGCATTCACATGAAAGGGAACTGGGATTTACTGATTAGCAACAACTACAACAACAATTACTACTGCAGCGACCCCTACTACTACAACAACCACTACAACAACATCTGTAACAATAATGATTACTACAACAACCACTACAACACAACATCTACAACAATAATGATTACTACAACAACCAGTACTATAACATCTACAACAATAATGATTGCTACAACAACCACTACAACAGTACGACTACAACAATAATGATTACTACAACAACAACATCTACAACAATAATGATTACTACAACAACCACTACTACAACAACATCTACAACAATAATGATTACTACAACAACCACTACAACACTACATCTACAACAATAATGATTAAATGGTAAATGGTAAATGGACTGCATTTATATAGCGCTTTTATCCAAAGCGCTTTACAATTGATGCCTCTCATTCGCCAGAGCAGTTAGGGGTTAGGTGTCTTGCTCAAGGACACTTCGACATGCCCAGGGCGGGGTTTGAACCGGCAACCCTCCGACTGCCAGACAATCGGTCTTACCTCCTGAGCTATGTCGCCCCATTACTACAACAACCACTACTACAACAACATCTACAAGAATAATGATCACTACAACAACCAGTACTACAACATCTACAACAATAATGATTACTACAACAACCACTACTACAACATCTACAACAATAATGATTACTACAACAACCACTACAACACTACAACTACAACAATAATGATTACTACAACAACAACATCTACAACATCTACAACAATAATGATCACTACAACAACCAGTACTACAACATCTACAACAATAATGATTACTACAACAACCACTACAACACTACAACTACAACAATAATGATTACTACAACAACCACTACAACACTACAACTACAACAATAATGATTACTACAACAACAACATCTACAACAATAATGATTACTACAACAACAGCATCTACAACAATAATGATCACTACAACAACCAGTACTACAACATCTACAACAATAATGATTACTGCAACAACCACTACTACAACAACATCTACAACAATAATGATCACTACAACAACCAGTACTACAACATCTACAACAATAATGATTACTACAACAACCACTACAACACTACAACTACAACAATAATGATTACTACAACAACAACATCTACAACAATAATGATCACTACAACAACTACTACTTCAATGTAATCATTGTGATGGATTGTTGCGTTAAGTCCCATGTTACTCCTGAAAGAGTTTTGATAGCTCTTTAATCAATGAGATCGCTGTAACGCAGTCTTGGCCCTGCAGTTATAGCCGAACGCAGCTCTGATTCTCGTGCTAAAGGAACGTTAGCGGTCTCAGCTCAGGCTATTAAACCCCCATTACCACACCATTCCTACCACACCAAAGAGCCTGTGCTATTATTCCTGACCTGAACAGGACTCTCACAAATATACAGTAAGTCTTTTTGAGTGTCTGTCAAAACACACTTTGAAGGCAGTCAGTGTGGACGGTGGGTTATCTGGGAGGGGGGACCTCTTCACCTCTCTCTGCTTGGGTCCCAGGGGGGGGTGATTTATGGGGTAATAAAACTCCAGGGAGGTCTGCTCTGTGGAGAGTTCCTCACTCTTTCATGGCGGAGCAGCAGTCCCTAAAATGGCACTCAAATGACGGACACAGTAAAGTGTGTCACTGAGAGAATCACACAAACGGGTTACAGCCCTCTGCTGTCCGTCAAACTCTGCTGTCCGTCAAACTCTGTGTGACCACAGAATGAATTCAGCCGTGTCTCGCAGGTCCTTCACACACACGCGCAGGTACGCTCTACCTCCTGCGCAGGTGAGTACAGGTGATCTGGTCCTGACTGGACGAGCTGGGCCTGGTGAGGTCAGACCTCCCTGGAGCAGAAGCGACAGGAGAAATGAAACGAGAGGAAAGCACTGCTCTCCTCTTCCTTTCATTCTTTCATCCTTTCATTCCTTCATCCCGCCATCCCTGGTCTTGTGAAAATCGCCCTCGCAGGACTTCCTGTCAGTGATGAGCAGAACGCTGCCTGATTAATTAAAATCCGTTTTCATTAAAATAGTTGGCCAGCTTATAATAGAGAAGAATGTTCTGCACCAATAGATGCGATTTCTCTTCTTAATCCTTGAATATTTATGTATTTGAGGTAGTCACAGTAATACATTTAATCCTTTTTTACTGATTCGCTCCGAATAATGATGAAAACGCTGCAGACTGCGTATCTCTGTAGATTCTGCACACTCTCCAGAGCTCATTACCACCGAAGCATTGAACCTGCTCACTGAAGCCCACTTCCTTATTAGCAGATTCATTTTTAATTGTTCTATAGTTTCCAATGGAGTTCCTTCAAATTTATTAAAATGCAGATTTATTTCAAATCAAAGCACTTGGAAGAGCAGCATAAAAGCGTCAATGCAGAAATGTGTGTGTTTCACATACATACACACATATACACATACATGCATACATACACACGTGCACACCCACAGGTGCATAAGCCCACACATGCTTACAACTCTGTTACACACACACACACACACACACACACACACACCCTCCCACTTGTAAGGGGTATTTGTGGTGTAATTCTGATAGTGAGTTTTCTGTTAGTAAATCTCTGATTCCTGTGGTGGAGACTCTGAGAATGGGAGGGCTGGGGACAGACAGAACCTGAACACAGCACACTGAGAATGGGAGGACTGGGGACAGACAGAACCTGAACACGACACACTGAGAATGGGAGGGCTGGGGGCAGACAGAACCTGAACACGACACACTGAGAGTGGGAGGGCTGGGGGCAGACAGAACCTGAACACGACACACTGAGAGTGGGAGGACTGGGGACAGACAGAACCTGAACACGGCACACTGAGAATGGGAGGGCTGGGGACAGACAGAACCTGAACACGACACACTGAGAGTGGGAGGGATGGGGACAGACAGAACCTGAACACGGCACACTGAGAATGGGAGGGCTGGGGGCAGACAGAACCTGAACACGACACACTGAGAATGGGAGGGCTGGGGACAGACAGAACCTGAACATGACACACTGAGAATGGGAGGCCTGGGGACAGACAGAACCTGAACATGACACACTGAGAATGGGAGGGCTGGAGACAGACAGAACCTGTACACAGTACACTGACTCGGCATCAGGCTTAAGAGTTAAGTCCTGTCATATTCGCCACAGGACAGTACCATCATAACTACAACTTCTTTCCCTTTAACATCCATATCCTCTCACTGCATTCATGTAAAAACCCAGGCCTGCCTGACTGTATAAGATCCTACGGTGCTTATCATATAGAGCCTGCGCCAAATACCCAGTCTGGCTGTCTCAGTCTGGCCATCTACCCCCACTTCAATTTAGGAAATAAATCCCACTCTGTCCCACCTCAGCGCATATATGGGGACAGTTGTGCTCCAAAATGGCTGCTCTGTACCACCCAGAGTGGGCTGCACTCCGGTGCCAACTGAGATGAGCATCTGTACTGACTCTCAGGTGTGGTGGTGCACCTGAAAGAGGCATCATCCTCATCTTCTTCAGCGTTTCTTTGTTAAATCAGCATATTAAGATGGATGTGGATATATCAGGGGGAGACAAGGGTATCAGTGGGCGATTAGCATGTTAGCAGCAGCTTCATCATTAATTGAGCTGCTCTTTTTCCACAAGAAATATATCACTCCCAATCTTTTACATTTTATGATGAAATTTGATGAAAGTGTTTGTGTCTGTGGAGCCTTGCTACTTGGAAGCAAAGTGGGTTCACGTTATATTTCAGTTAAGTTGAGTCATGTGAGTCATTGTTTATAAATGTGGAAAATATTCTCTGGCACAGGCACAGCCCCACTCCAATTAAGACTGAAATAATAACAGAATAAGGGCGATAGCGATCAAAATACCTACACAGACACGGGAAAAAAAACACACCAAAAAAAACATTAGGACTCGTATCGTAATTTAAACCCACACACTGTAAAAAGTGGAATATCCCAAAGCAATTACAGAGATATCAAAAGCATCAGCAGAAAATGATGTAAATATTAGCAAAATTCAACACAGAACTGCAATCGGAGATACAATCTGCAATCCGAAGCCCCAAATCCCCAGAGGTAGTGAATACCAGAGAATCAGAGGAGCCATAAAATGCCTCATTTCCCCCGTACTGGGAGGCCTGAATGTGGGCTCCAGGCTCCAGTGGGATGGCCTGAATGTGGGCACCAGCTCCAGTGGGATGGCCTGAATGTGGGCATTACCAGCCACCAGGCTCCAGTGGGATGGCCTGAATGTGGGCACCAGGCTCCAGTGGGATGGCCTGAATGTGGGCACCAGGCTCCAGTGGGATGGCCTGAATGTGGCGCCAGCTCAGTGGGATGGCCTGAATGTGGGCACCAGGCTCCAGTGGGATGGCCTGAATGTGGGCGCCAGGCTCCAGTGGGATGGCCTGAATGTGGGCACCAGCTCCAGTGGGATGGCCTGAATGTGGGCACCAGGCTCCAGTGGGATGGCCTGAATGTGGGCACCAGGCTCCAGTGGGATGGCCTGAATGTGGGCACCAGGCTCCAGTGGGATGGCTGGCCGTTTCTCATACTTAACCCCTGTTTTATGTCGTGATGCTAGATTGCAATTAGCGTCCAGCAGGTGGAAGAGGCGCGCAGTGAGCCTGTGCAGGGACTTGCTGACATTTTGCAGGCTGTTAAGTTTGATATTTCTGGCCTCAGGGATTTCGTGACCCTGGATAATAAAAGAGGAACCGGACGGGATTTAGAGAAAAATGCAACAAAAATGTTAAGCAGTAAAGTATATGGAGTAATGAGCCATTTCTATTCGTGATCATTTTAAAGACAGACATTGCTAGAGGATGTTTTATGTATTTTATATACATTATTTTTACCTTTGTCTGGGGAAGGAGCTGCTCGTGTGAGAGAACATTAGAAATTGTGGCTTCTGACATTGTGGTTCCATATTAAATCATGAACATTCTCAATCAGTCTATGGAGATTTCTATTCCATTGGTAATACCTGCCAGACGTATAGATCTGTGCACTATCATTGCAGAATGGAAGATACTTGCTAGGTTCTGAGTTCTTAAGCACATAGCGCCTCTCCCACCTGGCTGTGGCAGCAGCAGCAGGTGAGTTCCTCAGAGCCACACAGGTAGCCGTCCGCACAGACTGCATGCTGGGAAGACGGGGGGAATTTTAAATGGTAAATGGTAAATGGTAAATGGACTGCATTTATATAGCGCTTTTATCCAAAGCGCTTTACAATTGATGCCTCTCATTCGCCAGAGCAGTTAGGGGTTAGGTGTCTTGCTCAAGGACACTTCGACACGCCCAGGCCGGGGTTTGAACCGGCAACCCTCCGACTGCCAGACAATCGCTCTTACCTCCTGAGCCATGTCGCGCCAAAATGCATTCGATTGGCAGGTAAGCGCAGGCCATTACTGGGTTACCTGAGAAGACCTGTGCATAAACGCAGCTGGTGCTGATGTTCTATAGAAAGCTTGGATTACGATATAGACCAGCTAATTACTTTCCAAGCAGCCATTAACACGACCGTTCATTTGTAAAGTGCATTGTGAGATGGCCTGGCTGACCCACATAAATAAACTTAGCAATGTAATGACTTTTTAATGGCAATCAATTGCACAGTTTAGCTGCCAGCTATTAATACTGCCAGCTATTATACTCCAGACTACATGGCAGAAATTCATAAAACTACTGTGACACAAAAAATAGTGGCGATGAATAAAAATCTGACATAATTTAAGAGCGTTTTAATAATATTAATAATGTTACACTCTGCCAATATGCTCTTCCTTGTCACATCTGGGTTATTAATAACAGGTTGGATGTTTTTGTGGGCGGTTTCCAGAAAAGCACATTTCATAATCACACTTATTGCATCGTGTTGTACTGCAGCATATGAAGTCACACAGGAGCACAGCACTGGTCTTCTCAGCTGAAATGCGTTCCAGCGGAAATACGAGCATTATTATTTTACTATTACTTTACTGCTATTATTATACTGTGAATTAGAGCAAGACCTCCATGCCGTTCTTCACCTATATTAATACACCGCTAACTGAAAAAACCTCAGATGGGCAGCATCCTCATCGACTCAGTGTGAATACCTTCCTCAGCCATTGGCTCAATGGGAATGGCCCCTGTGCCCATTGGCTGACTTAGGCATACCCCCGGCCCCCATTGGCTCACTGCCTGAGCTTTGCATCTTTATTTATTTCTCCGGAGCGGTTGATGAATGAGGGCTGCTGAGATTAATTAATGATGCTGTTAGTGCACAGATAACGACGGGGTACTGAAACATTACTGATGATTCGATCTGGAACGCCCAACCTGCAGCTCTGCCCTGCTCCGTAAGCAGGCCCCCGTTTGTGAAATGCCACTTCCTCTGGTTCCAAAGCCACCCCAGTGACAGGTCATTTCTCTCTCTCCCCTTCTCTCCTCTCTCTCTCTCTCCCTCTCAGTACATGGCCCAGGTGCAGCTCGTGATTCTGGAGTCTCCCTGCTTGGTAGAGGACCAGCGAACCCTTCAGAGAAAAGGCGAGTGGCAGGTGGATTGCAGTGAATCTGTTTGCCTCATATTGGCCTAACACCGTGCCCCCCCTCCCCCCTCCGCTGCATCTGCACGTATGTGCTCGGGTGTTCTGTGGGGGGGGGGGGCTGGGTGCCTGGGGCACACGTGACACACGTGAGGGGGCGGGTGCATATGTGTCGGGGGGCGGGGGGCACACGTGTGGAGGGCCAGGGGCATATGTGTGGGGGGGCGGGTGCCACATGGGGCGGCAATGTGTGGGGCGGTGCACACATGTGGGGGGCTGGGGGCACATGTGTGGGGGGGGGGGGGGGGGCGCAGGTACATACGTGGGGGGGGGGGCTGGGTGCATATGTGTGGGGGGGCTCGGGGCACACGTGTGGGGGGGCTGGGGGCACACGTGTGGGGGGGGCAGGGGCACACGTGTCGGGGGGGGCAGGTGCACATGTGGGGGGCAGGTGCATACGTGGGGGGGGGCAGGGGCACACGTGTGCACTTACCAGCTTGGCCAATAACCACACCCTGACCTTCACAGAGCTGCTCCGGGAGGATTACCCATCAGCCCGTGCACCGCCCGCTCCCTGTGCGGTGGTGGAGTGTGTTTGTGTTTGGACAGGTGTGTATGGGACAGGTGTGTGTGCTGTTCGGAGAGCGGGCAGGGTGTGTTCCTCGCTGTCGGCCTGTATTATCCAGGATACGCAGGTTTCCCCTCCCAGCTCTGTTTGCTCTTCCGGACAGCGCTGTTTGCTCAGCCGGGCTAAAAGGTGAACTTCACAGGAGAGGAAGGACCAGCTAAAACTGGCCCTACAGTGTCCGTCTGACTGTCTGTCTATCCTGCTAAAACTGGCACTGCACTGTCTGTCTGTCTGTCTGTCTATCCTGCTAAAACTAGCACTGCACCGTCTGTCTGTCTGTCTGTCTGTCCTGCTAAAACTAGCACTGCACCGTCTGTCTGTCTGTCTGTCTATCCTGCTAAAACTGTCACTGCGTTTCGTGTTGTCAGCTAAAATGCACTGCGTTGTCTGCGTCTGTCTACAGCTAAACTGGCACTGCACCGTCTGTCTGTCTGTCTATCCTGCTAAAACTGTCACTGCGTTGTCCGTCTGTCTGTCCAGCTAAAACTAGCCCTACAGTGTCCGTCTGTCCAGCAGTCCACAGCTCTGGCGCCTCCATCTCTGGCTCCTTGCGGCTGCTGGGTCACAGCATTCATATACAGAGCCTAGTCATAGGCTGATCTGGAACCTGTTCTTTCTGTCCTTATGCTGATCTCATCCATTATGAGCTTGAAGGAAAAACTGATCCTAGATCAGCTGGCCAAGTTAAAGAAGCTTCATGAGCTGCAATCATTACTGCTGCTTTTACATATTTCAATATCTTTAAAAAATACAATGCTATGAAATATACTTGTTTTCATAGGAGAAGTACGAAGGTGAACTGCTCGGTAAATATTCCCACAGACACAGGACTCAACGTGAGCTACCTCTCCCCACCATACCCCCCCCCCCCCCCGGAGGCCTACATGCTCTGAACAGTGTTAAACACTGCTGAGAATGTGTACCTGGGGGCAGGGAGGGGGGTAATTGACCTGCAGATCAAAAAGAGTCAACTTGCACACCTCTGGGGAGATCTGTCTTATACACACTCGTTCTCTACAGAACACCATTCTGCACTCCCCACCCCCCCCCCCCCACCCCCCTGGGGGCTCCCCCCCCACCCCCCACTGTGAGGAGAAGCACACATGGATCGCCTTGTGCTGCATGTGTGAACCAGCAGAACAGCAAGGAGCTCCACAGAAACCCGTCTCTCCCCCTCAGGATGTCTCTCACCCTCAGGATGTCTCTCAGCCATCCATAATTTACTGGCTTTCTCTGCCGCTGCTCTGAAGCGACTCTGTAATATTCGCTTCTCAGATCCTTTAGGCTTGTGGAATCCCCAGCATCCAAACACCTCCCCGATGTCATGTGATCTTCCAGGACTGAGAAAAGCAAAAGTTCTCATGAGAAGTAGTGCATGTGTGTAGTACTGTATGTGTGTACTACAGTATGAGTGTAATTCTATATGAGTGTAATGCTGTATGTGTGTAATACTGTGTGTGTGTAATATTGTATGTGTGTAATGCTGTATGTGTGTAATACTGTATGTTTGTAACACTGTATGAGTGTAATACTGTGTGTGTGTAATGCTATAGTCTAATGCTGTATGTGTGTAATATTGTATGTGTGTAATACTGTATGTTTGTAATATTGTATGAGTGTAATACTGTGTGTGTGTAATACTGTGTGTGTGTGTGTGTAATACTGTATGAGTGTAATACTGTGTGTGTGTAATACTATATGAGTGTAATACTGTGTATGTGTGTAACACTATGAGTGTAATACTGTGTGTGTGTGTGTGTAATACTGTATGAGTGTAATACTGTGTGTGTGTGTGTGAAATACTATATGAGTGTAATACTGTGTGTGTGTGTAATACTGTATGAGTGTAATACTGTGTGTGTGTGTGTGTGATACTGTATGAGTGTAATACTGTGTGTGTAATACTATATGAGTGTAATACTGTGTGTGTGTGTGTGTAATACTGTATGAGTGTAATACTGTGTGTGTGTGTGTAATACTGTATGAGTGTAATACTGTGTGTGTGTGTGTAATACTATATGAGTGTAATACTGTGTGTGTGTGTGTGTGTGTGTAATACTATATGAGTGTAATACTGTGTGTGTGTGTAATACTGTATGAGTGTAATACTGTGTGTGTGTGTGTGTGTGTGTGTAATACTATATGAGTGTAATACTGTGTATGTAATACTATATGAGTGTAATACTATGTGCACAAATGAAACTCATAATGAGACAAAGCACGGCACCCTAAAACTTTGCTGTTCTCCTCTCTGCCGGGACGGAGGGAGTTCCACCTGACCTGTCCTGACCCCAGGGGTTAGCGCACGGCTCGCATGCGGGAAGGGGGGGGGGGGGGGGAAGCGGGGATGTAGATTTGTCACCAAGAGTGTCAAAAAATCCCCCTGGAATGTTAATCTGTCTGCCTTCTGCACACTGTGCAGTAATCTACCTTTCTGCTGGGGGGGGGGGGGGGGGGGGGGCGTGTTTCTACTTTTACAGTAACAAAAAGGAAAAATTTCATAATCAGACTGTACTTCACTTTCAACTCTCCAACTGTTTCCAAGGATATCTAGAGAATGAGAGGACAACACTCTACCTCCATACAGAGTGAGTGAACAACAGAAAAACATAATAAGATCAGGAAAACATTAGTGGGCATCTTAGCACAAACTGTTTCAGTGAGAGAATCTGATTTTTTTACTTCTTGACCTTCTGACATTTATTTAATCTGTTCCACAGCCAAACTCAACACAAAGCCTTCTGCAGCAGAAGCAAACTAAATCAAGGCCCTGCCATCACATTGGAGTGAACGACAGACAGACAGAGCCCTCACACCTGCTCCTTCATTAATAAATAACTGTGTGGCACTTTGTGTGTTTGTGTCTGTAAATGCATGGCACCTTGTGTGTTTGTGTCTGTAAATGCATGGCACTTTGTGTGTTTGTGTCTGTAAATGTGTGGCAGGGTGTGTGTTTGTGTCTGTAAATGTGTTGCAGGGTGTGTGTTTGTGTCTGTAAATGTGTGGCAGGGTGTGTGTTTGTGTCTGTAAATGTGTGGCAGGGTGTGTGTTTGTGTATGTAAATGTGTGGCAGGGTGTGTGTTTGTGTCTGTAAATGCATGGCACCTTGTGTGTTTGTGTCTGTAAATGCATGGCACTTTGTGTGTTTGTGTCTGTAAATGTGTGGCAGGGTGTGTGTTTGTGTCTGTAAATGTGTGCAGGGTGTGTGTTTGTGTCTGTAAATGTGTGGCAGGGTGGTGTTTGGCTGTAGATGTGGGGCGGTGTGTGTTTGTGTCTGTAAATGTGTGGCAGGGTGTGTGTTTGTGTCTGTAGATGTGTGGCAGGGTGTGTGTTTGTGTCTGTAAGTGTGTGACGAACAGGCCGCAGCTCTACAGAGCTGGCCGTGGTGTGACTGCAGGAGACTGTAAGGGGCACTAGCTGCTCCAGCAGGAGGTCCACTGCTTTCCAAACAAACTCATTACAGACCAATCAATGGCTGAACCATCATCATGGAAAATCCACTTAAAGTGCTATTGCATCTTGCACCTTTTCATTTTCCTCTGAAGGGTCGATACACCGCATTGGATGCTCAAAGCAGGATGCGTTCATACTGTTTAGTGTGATGTACCATTAAGACAATAGCATGCTATGATAAATATGAGACAGGGGAATGGTTTACTCGTAAGGAAAGAGCATTTTGATGGTTTTGAATTGATGCTGCTGTTAGTACATATTGTCATAATTATATGGTAATTCCTGATGTCATATGCTGATGACAGTGTTGTGCAATAAAAGAAAACAAAGATATAATTTTAAAACTGTTCTCTTTCTTTCCTGTTGTCGTGGTAACGGGGAATCTGAAGAAACCTGACATCATTTGTATCAGCACCTCTTCAGGTCACATTCCAGCAGTTAGGTAAAGTGTTTCCGTGGCGACAGGAGCGGGCATGACAACACCAGGCTGTTCAGGAAGAGACTGTGCTATGTGAGCTGGTAGCATGATCTGTCTGATGACAGGTATCTGATGCATGCAGCTGCTAACACAGCGGATGTTTTTGCTTAGAAAGAGACGCACTGGGAAATGATCTATGGCTTTTTTAAGAACCGACGCGTTCAACAACACGGCCAGACAACAGCACAAAGGATGATGAAAATCTGTCCGAGAGGAAAACTACTAGAGTTACCACCCCCCCAACCCCCCACCTCATCCCTCCTCCCCTCCAGGATAAAGCATGAATTCACCAGAAACCAATTTGTAAGAGCTGCCGGTGTCAAGTCATTACTCCGTTTCTTATTTCAGAGGTGCACAGTCTGCCAAAGACTAGCTTTCTTTACTACTGCTGAAAGAGAGAGAGAGAGGGAGCAGGGAATGAGAGAGGGAGAGAGAGAAAAGAAAGAAGAAAGGTAGGGGGAACCAGAGTAGCGGCTTGTCCTGGAGTGTCAGTATAACACTCGGCCTTCTGCAACACCCTTACAGGATGGAAACGCAACAATTGGGCAGACGAAAGCAGACACAGACATAGGACAGACACAGCGATGGGACGCCTCGCGTATCTCTTTCCCTCTCTGGCCTTCCGGGAGCCACCGGGAGAGGAAGGCATGTAGAGCGAGAAGTCCGATTTTCCCACCACTGCCACTGTCACCTACACCCCACACACCCCTAAAACACCTACACCCCACACACTCCTAAAACACCTACACCCCACACACCCCTAAAACACCTACACCCCACACAGCCCTAAAACACCTACACCCCACACACCCCTAAAACACCTACACCCCACACATCCCTAAAACACCTACACCCCACACATCCCTAAAACACCTACACCCCACACACCCCTAAAACACCTACACCCCACACATCCCTAAAACACCTACACCCCACACACCCCTAAAACACCTACACCCCACACACCCCTAAAACACCTACACCCCACACATCCTAAACACTACACCACACACAACACCACACCCCCACCCTAAAACACCTACACCCCACACACCCTAAAACACTACACCCCACACACCTAAAACACCTACACCCCACACACCCCTAAAACACCTACACCCACACATCCCTAAACACCTACACCCCACCATCCCTAAACACCTACTACACCCCACACACCCTAAAACACTACACCCACACATCCCTATAATACACCTACACCCCACACACCCTAAAACACCCACCCACACACCCTAAAACACCTACACCCCACACACCCCTAAAACACCTAACCCCACACAACCCTAAAACACCTACACCCACACACCCCTAAAACACCTACACCCCACACACCCTTAAAACACCCTACACATCCCTAAAACACCACACCCCACACCACACTACCCCCCACCTAAAAACACCCACACACCCCTAAAACACCTACACCCTACACACCCCTAAAACACCTACACCCCACACACCCCTAAAATGACCTAATACCTGTACAGCCCAGCCTCTTGCGGGCCCCTGGGTTGCCAGATGCTCTCATTAAAGCTCTGGTTTCACATAGAATACAGTCCTTTGTGTGCAGTCGGGACATCCACAGTTTAAGGCCTATCCAATGCCCTCAGACGATTTACAGTAGCATGTGCATTGAGTAAACTTATATCACTGCAGATTTAGTTTACTGTCAGTTATGTACGTTTATTGTGTCTCGAGTATCACTCTGTAAGCATGTTGACCCTCATTTAGATTTTTTAAATAAAGCACGAAGAGCTGTTTACAGAGCCTGCACAGAGGGTTTACCTGTACAAAGAAGTTTACCGGTCCAGAGCAGTTTACCTGTACAGAGCGGTTCACCTGTACAGAGAGGTTCACTTTGCCTGCAAACTCCATTATGTGCGCCACAATGAAGGTGGCTGAGCTGCTCACAGATGTTTTGTTGGGTTTGATGCTGTTACACCTGGATTACAAAACACATGTATTTAGTTGAATGATAATAACAGGATGTACTGTATTATGTGGGGATATCTGCCAGACATAAGCAATAGATTCCAAACTGAGATGATCACTTTTTATTTTCTTTATGAAACTTACACATTTTCTTTCTCACTCCCATACCAGCAATATCCACTCCTGCGACATCCGCACTTTACCGCTCTCCTCTTTTTTGCGTGGGGGTGAGGAGGCAGAGAGAGAGAAGAGAAGGAGGGAGACTGAGTTCCTGGAAGAGTTCATCATAACGCCTGTTTTCCAGGTTCCCATTTCAGCAGAAGAGGCCTTGAAACCCTTTCTGAAATATCATATGTAAATTTTGGAAGTGAAGTGGAGTTTTAACAAAGAACAGAAAACCAAATATGACCGTGTCCATGACAACCGCTGGCTGACTCCTGTTTTACCTGTCTCCTGGCTCCTCACAGTTTACACACGTTACTGTCCCCCCCCCTCCCCCACCTCCCCCCGCCAGCCAACTGCTGTCCCAAGTGTGTTTTGATCACTGCAGTAACAAAGCCACCGTTGGTCTGAGAAAGAAGCCTGCTGTGCTAGGGAATTCTGAGAGCTACTTCTTATAGGGAAATAAACAAAAACATTAAAGTTATGATCCTAATGACTTGCTGAAGGAATCTGCAGTCACACATGACATATCATATCATATCATATCATTTCATATCATAGTATATCATAATATGATGATGAGAACAGGCAATTCAACCCACCACTTTCCCACCACTGAAGTGTAGCTAGTGCCCATTTAAATGCACACGGGTAGGCTAATAACAGAAACAGAGTGGAAATATGCACAAGGGCACAGTCAGGCAGGCGGGAGCGTAGCACTTAGCTTTATGCTGAGTCTCACACCGCAGATATAGAAATAAACGCAGCGCTGCGCTGCACCAAACAAATTCTTATTTATTATCTTTATTTATTTATTTTTGCAGGACACTACAGCTCCATTTACAGCCAAAGGAATGGCATATAATATCGCACAATGGTGAATTTGATCTGTCGGGAGGAATTGCTTTTCCATGCCAGGTTAGTGCCCGGGGGAGTAACAGTCACGGATTCAAAATGAAGTCACACAGACGCTCCTGGCTCGGCAGGCAGAGATTGTGATCAAAGTGTGATCGCGTGGTTCAGGGTTAGAAACGTGGGTCACTCCAGGACAAGGGGGAATGTCATTAATATTTCCTTCTCCCAGAGGAACAGGAAAGCGCTCTCCATTTAGCCTCAGAAAAAAATGAATCTGAGTCTGCGCTCCACATGTCCTGGTGTGCTTCTACACGCCACACGCATGACCGTGTTAGCGTGAGGAAATGGGTGCTAATGCCCACTTTTAGGAGCGCTAGCCGTTAGCTCTGTAGTGACTCTGCTTGTGTTATTAACTCTCTCTGGGGCGGGGGCACGGGGGGGGGGGGCGCCGAGTGCTCCGGTGGATGGGTGTCGTCGGCTCGTCTCAGAAGATAGGAGGGTGAAGGGCCTCAGGCCGTCCTGGGACAGCAGTAAGAAATGAGCGCAGCGTTTCCTCCATAATGGCCGGACCCCAAGGGTCACTGTGTCCTCCTGCCCCAGGTGCCTGAGCCTCAGCAGTGGGGGAGAGACGGATGACTCCAGTGGGAGTGATGAAGGCCAGCCGGACTCAGGATCAGGGGCCGGAGACAGAGAGATAAAGCTGACTAATCAGACCTAATTTCTGCACCAGAAAAACATGAACGACCCTCCCGCCCTCGTGGACCAGCGACCCCCCTGCTCTCGTGGACCAGGGCCCCAGGGCCACCTGATCTGACCCGGGCAGGTGAGCTCTCACTGGCCAGCCCAGCGCGCTGGGGGGGGGGGGGGGCTGTAGGGGCTGCAGGGGCATACAGAGTTACTGTAGTCTCCTGCGCTCCAGACTACTCTGTGTATTCAGCCCCCAGCCTCGAGCCCCCCACACAGAGCCCCAACACAGAGCCCCGACACACAGCCCCAACACAAAGCCCCCGACACAGAGTCCCCGACACAGAGCCCCAACACAGAGCCCCAACACAGAGCCCCGACACAGAGCCCCAACACAGAGTCCCCGACACACAGCCCCAACACAGAACCCCAACATAGAGCCCCAACACAGAGCCCCCAATACAGAGCCCCGACACACAGCCCCAACACAGAGCCCCCGACACAGAGTCCCCGACACAGAGCCCCCGACACAGAGTCCCCGACACAGAGCCCCAACACAGAGCCCCGACACACAGCCCCAACACACAGCCCTCGACACAGAGCCCCCACACAGTGCCCCCCACACAGAGCCCCCATACAGAGCCCCCGACACAGAGCCCCACACACAGCCCCAACACAAGCCCCTGACACAGAACCCCAACACAGACCCGACACAGGCCCCAACACAGAGCCCCGACACAGAGTCCCGACACAGAGCCCCAACACAGAGCCCCCGACACAGAGTCCCCGACACAGAGCCCCAACACAGAGCCCCCGACACAGAGTCCCCGACACAGAGCCCCAACACAGAGCACCCAACACAAAGCAGCCAGAACAATCCGGTTACATCACCCAAACACAGAGCCACCTGGAGCAATGAGCAGCTCACCTGTTCATCACTGCTGTTCTACTGCTACACCTTAAGCCACACATTTCACTGAGCCGCGAACGCCAGCACAGGTACAAATGAGCCAATTACTCTACAGCACCACAACAAAGAGATACCAGAGCAGGTGAGGGACGATAGAAAAGAGAAACATGCATTTCGATCTCTGATATGCTTCTCAGAAACGAGAGTTAGAGAGATAGCGTGCCGTAGGAAACGTGTCACTGAAGTATGTTGTGTCCGTGTGTGCGCTGCAGGAATGCGCAGCACGCTACAGTCTGCGCATACATCGCATACTTCCCCAGATAGAGGTCCTCTGCCGGGGTGAACACGCAGCATGCTACAGTCTGCGCATACGTCGCATACTTCCCCAGATAGAGGTCCTCTGCCGGGGTGAACACGCAGCGTGGGACTTTCAGAAACAGAGCTGTTCCCCTGCTGAAGCGCTTTCAGAACAGAAAGGTGCCAACGGAGCCACAAAGGAAGTTTGATTAAAGAAAAGGAAGATGATTTGAATTAGGGAGAGAGGCAGAGTGCGAACACTCCTCAGGCATTATGGGAGAAAATGCAAATTAGGGATTTTTTTCATGCTGAAAATGTTATGCTGGGCTGATTTGCATTTTAATCCTCAATAGTCTGCATTGGGCTGTGCTCTCCTCGCTGGAGCAGGTACAGACATGTTACAGACAGATAAACACACACTGTGGGAAGCGGGTGGGGGGGGGTTCGAGCGGGCAGGGGCGGCGGGGCGGGGGGGGGGGGGGGTGGGGGGAGCCAAGAGATGTGGCGATACTCAGGCAGAGAGAGGATGATTCAGCAGAGATCAGATAAGATCACCAGAATGTGACGCATGTATCTGACTTCATCGCTCTGTCCCAAACCTGAATTTGTCGGAGCTTACTCACAAATCGGATTAAAACCAGATAAACGCAGACATCGCTGTTAGGTCTGATATTTATTTTAATTCTGATACATCTAATTAAATAGTTGCGATGCACCTGGTTGTTAAGTTTGATGTATTTTCACATACCTTCTTAAATGTTCCCCTAAATATATGTTTATTTCATTGACAGCATGGTTAATCTAGGAATGGATTAAAATCTTTATCACAAGAGCCTTTTTCATCAACAGTTATATCATTAATCCAACAAATAACTCAGATAGTCTAAACTTCATTGGCAGTTGAGTGCTGGTCAAAACAACAGTCAAACAAACAAAAGCAAAATGATTTCCTCAAGATATTAAAGCTTTTGCATGAAAACTCTGACTGTGTTCAGTAAAGTCACATCCATGAATACTCATCACTGTGTTCAGTAAAGTCACATCCATGAATACTCATGACTGTGTTCAGTAAAGTCACATCCATGAATACTCCTGACTGTGTTCAGTAAAGTCACATCCATGAATACTCATCACTGTGTTCAGTAAAGTCACATCCATGAATACTCCTGACTGTGTTCAGTAAAGTCACATCCATGAATACTCCTGACTGTGTTCAGTAAAGTCACATCCATGAATACTTCTCACTGTGTTCAGTAAAGGCTTTTCCATGAATGCTCATCACCATGCTCAGTAAAGTGTTCATATGTGTGTTAGGGAGATACTCTCAGGTTTGCCTGTCTGTTTCTCTGGAGGTGGATTAGCTCATGAATACTGTAGGAAGAGCAGTACGGAAGGGAAGCAGTTTGCACTCCTAACAGTAGGGGGCAATATTACGTTTACAAACTTGAATAAATCCATTGAGAAAGAAGGCACACAGCTGTAAGGGTGTGCTGTGCTACTTACAGCACTGAGCGAGGGAGTGTCTCCTGTCCCCATAAACCTCAGATACTTTCACAAAGAGGAGCTAATTTCCCTCTCAGTGCAGCATTACTCTGGAGACGCTTCAGTGAAACACAATAAATTATTGCCCTGAGGGCAAACCATACTTATATAACAGCAAAAAACCTGAATAGGAGTTAAGGTAAAGGACAAATATGTACTGAGACATGACAGTAAAGAAATAGCTTTTAACTGAGAAAAATATGTGAAATATATCATCATCATAGCATTATTGGGTGACAAGACACTCTGCGTGTAATGTGAAATATGATTTTCAGACAAGAGACAGTACAGAAACACCAACTGTGTGGCTGAAATTCGGGGGAAGAAACAGGACACCCCCTTATAATGTGAGCAACAAAAACTAATGGATTCTGAATCCCAGTGTTAAAAAGCCAAACCAGGTAAGTGCTCTAAGTCTCTGTTATAAAGCCTAACCAGGTAAGTGCTCTAAGTCTCTGTTATAAAGCCTAACCAGGTAAGTGCTCTAAGTCTCTGTTATAAAGCCTAACTAGGTAAGTGCTCTAAGTCTCTGTTATAAAGCCAAACCAGGTAAGTGCTCTAAGTCTCTGTTATAAAGCCAAACCAGGTAAGTGCTCTAAGTGTGTATAAAAGCCAAACCAGGTAAGTGCTCTGCTGTATAAGCCTAACTAGGTAAGTGCTCTAAGTCTCTTGATGAAGCCAAACCAGTAGTGCTCTAAGCCTCGTATAAGACACTAACAGGTATGTGCTCTAAGTCCTGTTATAAACCTAATAGGTAAGGCTTAAGAGTATAAAGCCACTAAAGTAAGTAGCTCTAATTCTCTGTTTAAGAGTGAACTAGGTAAGTGCTCTAAGTCTCTGTTATAAAGCCTAACTAGGTATGTGCTCTAAGTCTCTGTTATAAAGCCAAACCAGGTATGTGCTCTAAGTCTCTGTTATAAAGCCAAACCAGGTATGTGCTCTAAGTCTCTGTTATAAAGCCAAACCAGGTAAGTGCTCTAAGTCTCTGTTATAAAGCCTAACCAGGTAAGTGCTCTAAGTCTCTGTTATAAAGCCTAACCAGGTAAGTGCTCTAAGTCTCTGTTATAAAGCCTAACTAGGTATGTGTTGTACAGGTGATGTTAAAGGAACAGCCCTGTCTCTGGTGTGAAAGGTACCTGCTGTGATACCCCAGCTCTGATAATGGAGTCCCCCCCCCCCACCTGCCCGTCCAGCTCATCTGAGGGCCGTTCTGTGGAAACCTGATGAGCTGCTGGGAGCAATAAGCACACCCCCCTCCAAATGAACACAGCAGGGGCGAAATGGCCTCTCTGCTGATTTTCACATTTCATAAAATTGGAAATGGGTGAAGAACAAGAAAGAAATGCAGCACCTGAAGAAGACCAGACTAGCACTGGATATATCTGAGCTGTGTTGGAAGAGTGGGGAGTGCGGGGTGGTAGGGGGTGAGGTGGGAGGGGTGGTAGAGGCAGGGGTGAAGGGGTAGGGGCAGTGGGGGCAGGGGTAAGAGGGGTTAAGATGGGGGAGGTGAGGGGGGAGGGATGGAAGAGACAGAGGTGATAGGGGGTGAGGCAGGAGGGGTGGGGGGGCAGGGGTGATGGGGTAGGGGCAGTGGGGGCAGGGGTAAGAGGGAGTTAAGGTGGGGAAGGAGAGGGGTGGGGGGGCCGGGTTTAAGAGGGGAGTAGGTTGGGGGAGGTGAGGGGGGAGGGGAGGTAGAGGCAGAGGTGAAGGCTGGGGGGTAATGGTTAGAGTTAATTGGTGTTTTGCTGGGGAGGGGATAATTTGGTAATTTGGTGTTTCTGCTCTCAGCAGGGCGAGTCCCCATGTTGCTTGGCAACCCACAGGAGAGAAATGCCGTCAGACGAACCGCATGAACCTTGGGGGGGGTGATCTCATCACCCCCCCCAATTTCCCCCTGACTCACCTACTGCCCTGTCAGCATCCCTATTTCAGGCTCTGCCTCCCCAGCCCTGCATCTGTCCATCACACCAGGCTCTGCCTCCCCAGCCCTGCATCTGTCCATCACACCAGGCTCCGCCTCCCCAGCTCTGCATCTGTCCATCACACCAGGCTCCGCCTCCCCAGCCCTGCATCTGTCCATCATACCAGGCTCTGCCTCCCCAGCTCTGCATATGTCCATCACACCAGGCTCCGCCTCCCCAGCTCTGCATCTGTCCATCACACCAGGCTCCGCCTCCCTAGCCCTGCATCTGTCCATCAGATCAAGCTTCGCCTCCTCAGCCCTGCATCTGTCTGTCACGCCTGGCTCCACCTCCCCAGCTCTGAATCTGTCTGTCATGCCTGGCTCCGCCTCCCCAGCTCTGCATCTGTCCGTCACGCCTGGCTCTGCCTCCCCATCTCTGCATCTGTCCATCATACCAGGCTCTGCCATCTAGGTACAACCATCTTTAACACTTTTAAAGGAAGCATCTATTTTTAACTATAAATATTTATTTCCATATTTAATGGTATTTGAGTCTCTGTACCACGTCCTGGGTTTTGTTTTTTAGCGTTCTACTTTGATTAATTCCACATGTCCAGAGGCTTCTCCTCCTCTCATCAGCGGGCAGGTCTCTTCCTCCCGTTTTATTATTTTTAAGTTTCATAAGTTGTAGCTGTTGCACCACTTCAAAATGAACTGCATTCATTTTCTGAACCATTTCTCTGATATTTTATGATTATGCCAAAAAATATGGGTATTTAATGAACATACCGGCCGTCTCCTTGTGTAGGGTTGCCAGTGGTCAGCTGCCCAATTATTGCTAGGCAATGTGAGGGATGTTTTGGGCCGTCTTAGTCATAATCAAATGCCTGCCCAAGCAGCCCACTGCTGGCACAGTCTCACAGGTATGCTGGTTCGATCAAACGTCTGCAACCTTCGGTTTGAAAAACTCTCCTGCCGCAAGGCAGAAAGGATTTTAATCAAGTTGGGAAAATGGCTACTGTAGCCATGCCTGATACAGTGATGTTTGGAAACAGTGATGACATCATGATTACCTCCATCTTTATTTCTCGTACTGCAGCTGATTGTGAATGACAGCTTAAGTAACGTGAATATTGTTTCAGTGAAATCATCAGCTGGAACGCGGATTCTCTCTGTAATGTGGAATACTGGAACTATTGCAAGCAATTAAATTAATCAAACTGATGGTTACTTCTGCTTTTATTCTTGATTATGCTTCATTGTGAAAGACGGTTGATACAGCAGAAATATTTTCTTGACCGTTGGTGTGTCTGAAAAGCTTCAGCAGAGGTGGGAAACAGGCTTGGAAAAATACTCGCCACTCTTACATTTGATGGGGACACAATTAATCCCCACTGGTGTTATAACACCATGCGCATACATCTCACTCTCTCTCTCTTTCCTAAATCTCTCTCCTCCCTCTATACATCTCTCTCTCTTCCTCCCTACATCTCTCTCTCCAACCAATATCTCAGGCTTCTCCCGCTCTACATCTCCCTCTTTTCTCTAAATCTCTCTCCATCCTACATCTCTCTTCTACCCTGTATCTCTCCCTGCATTACTCCACCTGCTCCCAGACCTGCACAGTCTGTCCTCATTTTCCACATACCTGGGATGCCACCAGTTAGCTCACTTTCTACATCTTACTCAGAATGTTAAACTGGCTCTCAGGCCTGGGAGGCTCACATTACGGATGCCAGCCAGTCCAGCCGCCATTGAGACGCCCCCAGTTCTGCTCTGAGGGTGTGTCACTGGGTCAGAATGCAGGCTCAGAAAGAGAACTTGTTTTATCTTTTGTACAAGTTTCTTTTCTCTCATCGTTGCTGAATTACTGAGCGGGAGAGAAGTGATTTATGTACTTGGCAGACACGCTTAGTCACAGAGAATTACAAGCCCCTCATGGCAGTGTAACAGAAATGTATGTCACAATAGCACTAGGAACAAAAGCAGCACAGGTAATGGAATTACTGCTGGTAAGCCAAACAGTCTTTAACTGTGACTTACTCATACAGTAAAACCACAGTGAGCGACAACAGTCTTTAACTGCGACTTACACATACAGTAAAACCACAGTGAGCGACAACAGTCTTTAACTGCGACTTACACATACAGTAAAACCACAGTGAGCGACAACAGTCTTTAACTGTGACTTACACATACAGTAAAACCACAGTGAGCGACAACAGTCTTTAACTGCGACTTACACATACAGTAAAACCACAGTGAGCGACAACAGTCTTTAACTGCGACTTACACATACAGTAAAACCACAGTGAGCAACAACAGTCTTTAACTGTGACTTACACATACAGTACAACCACAGTGAGCAACAGCTGGGGATTTGGAAGCAAATTAAATCACATCAAGATTAAAACAAACATATTAATATTGTAATTATTAAATAAAAGAAAAAAAATATTGTCAGTGGTAAAGTGGACCCTTGCCTGGGCAAATTGTTTCTGAAATATTTATTTGAATACAGGTTAAAGTAAACATCATTATAGCATTATAAATGCTATTATACGTAATACAGATTCCCAATGGAAATTTTAGGTCAAAGATTTATGTTTCCTGATAATAAGGCAATGCTTTGAATTTTTTCAAATTTTTCATTTTTTTAAGTGCCTTAAGTAATTTAATTGCTGCTTGCAAGCTACACACTGAAAATAAGCTTAATAAAATATCAGATTCTGAAAAACTGTGTCTACTGAGTCACTTTCTCTGAATAACCAGCCCCACTCCACCCAGCCTGCCCCAATCAACACAACCTGCCACACTCAACCCATCGTGCCCCACTCAACCCAGCCAGCCCAAATAAATCCAACCCACCACACTCAACCCAGCCAGCCCAACTCAACCCAGCCAGCCCAAATAATTCCAGCCTGCCACACTCAACCCATCTAGCCCAACTCAACCCAGCCAGCCCCAATCAACCCAGCCAGTCTCACACAACCCAGCGCCCTACTCAACCCAACTCACCACACTCAACCCATCTAGCCCCACTCAACTCAGCCAGCCCCAATTAACCCAGCTCACCACACTCAACCCAGCCAGCCCCACTCAACCCAGCCAACCTCACTCAACCCAGCGCCCCACTCAACCCAACCCACCACACTCAACCCAGCCAACCTCACTCAACCCAGCACCCCACTCAAACCAGCGCCTCACTCAACCCAGCCAGCCTCACTCAACCCAGCACCCAACTCAACCAAGCTGGACCCACTCAAAATTCAGGAACTGGAGTCAAAACTTCCATCTCAAATTCCACAACAAATCCATTTAAAATCTGATTCTCAGTTCAGTTTCTTATCATGCTCCTTTTATTTAAAGCTTGCTACGGAGGGTTTTTTTTTGGGGGGGGGGGGGGGGGTGATAATAATAAGTAGCACAGTGGAATCAGATCATAGCTCAAACCATGCAGAATATGTATCCTTGGCAACCTGTCTTTTATGGGGAATAAACTACACTTCCCAGAAGGCCTTAAGATTTCAGCAGTCATGCAACTCACTCAGGTGACACACTCTTTTGGTTACTGGCAGAAATGAATGGACAGGGCTTCCAAATATAGGTCTGCAAGAGGAGTTATTGTGTGTAAAAGGAACATGCAGTGCCAAGTTGTTGGAAGAAAGCAGGCCCACGCAGTTGTAGTTTCTGTATGTAATTTTGGAGCTGTCTCCTGGCTGTGTGAACTGGGTTAGAAGTTGGCTTAATTGTGTAGCAGGGGAAGCTGTGGCAATATTTTGCAGAGTATTTGTCGCTAATGAGGCAGCCGTGTGTCTGACAGCTGGTTTTATGCAGATCAGACTGTCTGTGGGTCGCCTTCCCATTGCTGCTGCTGTCAGAGCTTCGGTGTGTGTGTGTGTGTGTGTGTTTGTTTGTTTAAAGCCTACCCTGTATCTGTGATGGATCACCCCATCTCTGCTGTTTCATCTCTCCTCTTCCTCTCCCCCTTCTCTCCCTCATCACTCTTTCAGTCGCTCCCTCCCTTTCTTCCTCCAGCTGCCCCTCCCCCACACAGCAATAGTGCAGCCCCCCCCCCCCCCTCTCCCCCCACAAAGTGAAAACCATTGCTGGGCTTCACAAATATAGCACTTCACAAAAGTACTTAAGACTTGGAGGCTAATCTGGCAGTTGGGCATTAGACTGAGCTACTGGGGCAGTTGGGCATTAGACTGAGCTGCTGGGGGCAGTTGGGCATTAGACTGAGCTGCAAGGGCAGTTGGGCATTAGACTGAGCTGCTGGGGCAGTTGGGCATTAGACTGCGCTGCTGGGGCAGTTGGGTATTAGACTGAGCTGCTGGGGCAGTTGGGTATTAGACTGAGCTGCTGGGGCAGTTGGGTATTAGACTGCGCTGCTGGGGCAGTTGGGTATTAGACTGAGCTGCTGGGGCAGTTGGGCATTAGATTGAGCTGCAGGGGCAGTTGGGCATTATACTGCGCTGCTGGGGCAGTTGGGTATTAGACTGAGCTGCTGGGGCAGTTGGGCATTAGACTGAGCTGCTGGGGCAGTTGGGCATTAGATTGAGCTGCAGGGGCAGTTGGGCATTAGACTGAGCCACAGGGGCAGTTGGGCATTAGACTGAGCTGCTGGGGCAGTTGGGCATTAGACAGAGCTGCAGGGGCAGTTGGGCATTAGACTGAGCTGCTTGGGCAGTTGGGCATTAGACTGAGCTGCGTGTAGCATTTAAATGGCCTAAGCCCAGCTGCCTCCTGCAAAGACAAAGTTGCCACGGTTACAGATTTGACAGCATGTGTATTTTTTTTAATGCCCCATAGAGAAATAAAAATCAGAGCTGGGCCTTACATACACATGCTCAACACACATCTACTATTCCAAGAGTGAATTCACAACAGAGCACGCTCCGTTTCCAGAGAAACACATGCACATTTCTGTGGGCACAGCATTGGTTACTATTGCCAGGGGCAAATTATGATTTATGCTTGGAGACTATGTGTTGCCAATACAGGAATTTGTGGGGACAAAAGCGACTGCTTACCGTTGAAATGTAACTTATTTCATTTGACAGTAATGAAAAGATGTACACAAAATTACTTATGCAGACAGACCTGCTGAGGGAATAGGTCATTTAAAAATATTTTATAGCTGCCCTCTCCTCACCTCTCCATCCCTCACACCTGGCACCTGGGTCTCTGAACAGGAAGTTCAGTCTCTGGATGATTCTACAGGCCCTGTCTTATGGACAAACACACCGAAAATCCAACCAGTTTTAGCCAGTAAGCAAGGTGGATTAACCTATAAAAACAGAATAATACAGTAGGCTTCAGGCAGACACATCGTACAGTCACACATAAATATAACTAACTCACGACTATAATCACGAGGCACTGTTGTTTACATCCTTTATATCTGAGGGAGTGAAGTGTGGTGGGGAAAGTGAAAAGGCCTCCAGGCTGTCAGTCACGGCGCAGAGCGCTGAGCAGGCCAGCTGATCGCAAACGGCGACTCAAAGTGTCCGGAACAGACGCGGAAAGAAAGGCGTGCCGTGCTGCTCACGCAGTTTCAGAATGCTGTGCTGCTCACGCAGTTTCAGAGCACTGTGCTGTGCTGTACTGCTCACACAGTTTCAGAGTGCTGTGCTGTGCTGCTCACGCAGTTTCAGAGTGCTGTGCTGCTCACGCAGTTTCAGAACACTGTGCTGCTCACACAGTTTCAGAACGCTGTGCTGCTCACACAGTTTCAGAGCGCTGTGCTGCTCACACAGTTTCAGAGCGCTGTGCTGTGCTGTGCTGCTCACGCAGTTTCAGAGCACTGTGCTGCACTGTGCTGTGCCGCTCACACAGTTTCAGAGTGCTGTGCTGCTCACACAGTTTCAGAGTGCTGTGCTGCACTGTTCTGTGCTGCTCACACAGTTTCAGAGTGCTGTGCTGCTCACACAGTTTCAGAGTGCTGTGCTGCTCACGCAGTTTCAGAATGCTGTGCTGCTCACGCAGTTTCAGAACGCTGTGCTGCTCACGCAGTTTCAGAGTGCTGTGCTGTGCTGCTCACGCAGTTTCAGAGTGCTGTGCTGCTCACACAGTTTCAGAGTGCTGTGCTGCACTGTGCTGTGCTGCTCACACAGTTTCAGAGTGCTGTGCTGCTCACACAGTTTCAGAGTGCTGTGCTGCTCACGCAGTTTCAGAATGCTGTGCTGCTCACGCAGTTTCAGAACGCTGTGCTGCTCACGCAGTTTCAGAGTGCGGTGCTGTGCTGCTCACGCAGTTTCAGAGCACTGTGCTGCACTGTGCTGTGCTGCTCACACAGTTTCAGAGTGCTGTGCTGTGCTGCTCACGCAGTTTCAGAGTGCTGTGCTGCTCACGCAGTTTCAGAACACTGTGCTGCTCACACAGTTTCAGAACGCTGTGCTGCTCACACAGTTTCAGAGCGCTGTGCTGCTCACACAGTTTCAGAGCGCTGTGCTGTGCTGTGCTGCTCACGCAGTTTCAGAGCACTGTGCTGCACTGTGCTGTGCTGCTCACACAGTTTCAGAGTGCTGTGCTGCTCACACAGTTTCAGAGTGCTGTGCTGCTCACGCAGTTTCAGAATGCTGTGCTGCTCACGCAGTTTCAGAACGCTGTGCTGCTCACGCAGTTTCAGAGTGCGGTGCTGTGCTGCTCACGCAGTTTCAGAGTGCTGTGCTGCTCACACAGTTTCAGAGTGCTGTGCTGCACTGTGCTGTGCTGCTCACACAGTTTCAGAGTGCTGTGCTGCTCACGCAGTTTCAGAATGCTGTGCTGCTCACGCAGTTTCAGAACGCTGTGCTGCTCACGCAGTTTCAGAGTGCGGTGCTGTGCTGCTCACGCAGTTTCAGAGCGCTGTGCTGCTCACACAGTTTCAGAGTGCTGTGCTGCACTGTGCTGTGCTGCTCACACAGTTTCAGAGTGCTGTGCTGCTCACACAGTTTCAGAGTGCTGTGCTGCTCACGCAGTTTCAGAACGCTGTGCTGCTCACGCAGTTTCAGAGTGCTGTGCTGTGCTGCTCACGCAGTTTCAGAGTGCTGTGCTGCTCACGCAGTTTCAGAGCGCTGTGCTGCTCACACAGTTTCAGAGTGCTGTGCTGCTCACACAGTTTCAAAGTGCTGATGGGACCGCGTAGCACCAGTGCATCGTAAACCCCGCCCTCCCATCTCAGCTCTGTCTTCGCCCGCTCCGCTGTGGACATCCTAACGATTATTTTACTTTGCGATTCCTTTTGTGTTCCGCACCACGCAGATGACAAAACAACAGCGGTGCTGGAAAAACAGGTTCCCAGAAGTGATTTGGTTCGCATTCTTTTCTTGAGCTCCTGCTCAGATTTGAGATTAGACCTCGGAATTCTCAGTGACGCACCCGCCTCCTTTCTCTATGGCTGAGAGACGGAGGAAAGCTCTGAGAGAGGTGCGGAGGAAAGCTCTGAGAGAAGTGCGGAGGAAATATCACACACAGCTGTGTTGTACAGACACTCAGCAGAGATACATACACAGCTCACACACGGCTGTCTATGTACAGACACTCAGCAGAGATACGTACACAGCTCACATTCTGATACAGCTGGACATTTTATTGCAGCCATTCTGGTGAAGCACTTGATCAAGGGCACAACAGCTGTGCCCCTCCTAGGAGTCAAACCTGCAACCTTTCAGTTAGGAGAGCAGTACTCTGAACATCAGACAGTAGAATCACAGAACCAGTAGCAGACAGTGCTCTTGAGTTTGGGGTTTTGCTCTTTGATCCCCAGGTAGGACACTTCCATTGTGCTCTTAAGAAAGTTCCTGAAAGCCTGAACTGCTTTAGCAAATGTCTGACTTTGTAAATGGACGGGGTGTGAAACCTCCAGCTGTGTGAATCACTGATGAGGGTGTTTGCTAAGCCTGCCGTCTGAGCTGGAGGCTCCCATGGGGGGGGGGGGGGGGGGGGGGGTGAGCAGGGTGTCCACCTCCTCTGTTCCACAGGCCCCTCCCCCTTTCAAGATACTTGCTGTCCCCACTTGCTGAAGCCCTATGATTGACAGGGCCAATTGTAAATGTGGCTTGCTTTAAAAACCACATGAAGCCAAGCAATTGGCAGTTACAGTGTTTCTGTTTGCCCAAATGTAGTCCTCCTGCCACTCTGCTGACAGGAGGGAGGAGCAGGTTTCCGGTGAGATGTGTAGCTGCACCTCACGATCTGATTAATGAAGCCCGCCGGTCCTTCTGCTGCTGAGACTCTCAGTGGAGCCACAGACCTGCTGCCCTTTCAGGGTCTAAATCAGCACGAGGACATTCTGATCAGGGCTGGGCTAATCATCAGCACTCACAACCTGGAGTACTGGAGCTTACCTGGAGCTCTATTCCTGTGTTTCTCTGGCACTGTGTTACTCTGACACTGTGTTTCTCTGCGTTACTCTGGCACTGTGTTTACTGTTACTCTGAGACTGTGTTTACTGTGTTACTCTGAGACTATGTTTCTCTGTGTTACTCTGACACTGTGCTTACTGTGTTCGTCTGGCACTGTGTTCACTGTGTTACTCTGACACTGTGCTTATTGTGTTCATCTGGCACTGTGTTTACTGTTACTCTGAGACTGTGTTTACTGTGTTACTCTGAGACTATGTTTCTCTGTGTTACTCTGACACTGTGCTTACTGTGTTCGTCTGGCACTGTGTTCATTTTGTTCATCTGGCACTGTGTTTACTGTGTTACTCTGGCACTGTGTTCACTGTGTTACTCTGGCACTGTGTTTACTGTGTTACTCTGGCACTGTGTTCACTGTGTTCATCTGGCACTGTGTTTACTGTGTTACTCTGGCACTGTGTTTACTGTGTTACTCTGACACTGTGTTTACTGTGTTACTCTGGCACTGTGTTTACTGTGTTACTCTGGCACTGTGTTTACTGTGTTACTCTGGCACTGTGTTCACTGTGTTCATCTGGCACTGTGTTTACTGTGTTACTCTGGCACTGTGTTTACTGTGTTACTCTGACACTGTGTTTACTGTGTTACTCTGGCACTGTGTTCACTGTGTTCATCTGGCACTGTGTTTACTGTGTTACTCTGGCACTGTGTTTACTGTGTTACTCTGACACTGTGTTTACTATGTTACTCTGGCACTGTGCTTGCTTGGAAGGCAGAAGCTGGTTGAAGCCATTAAACAGGGCTTATTTGTCCCTCGTCAGTCATATGGAGGCGGACTCACGTCACCGTTGTCGTTTGTCAGTCACTTTTGTGAGCCTGTCCTTCTTCATTTATTTCATTGTTTAAAAATATTCTGTTTTGTACAAATAAATAAAAATGATTGAGAGGTTACTGCTGGGAGGGGGGCTGCAGCATCAGCCTTTTAAAAGCTCCCCATGCAAAGCGTTCAGACACGTTCATTAGCAGCTGCTGGACTGAGACACATCCCCCTGCCTTCTGAAACGCTCGGGACATGTGTGGACCGCCTTTTAATTCCCATCACCAGCTCCCTCTCCTGCAGCTGCCACCATTTTATTATCAGAATAATGAAGTCACGCTGTGCGGGGGGGGGAGGGGGGGGGCTGTGGGGGTTAGAGCAGAGCTACGTGTATGTGCCACTTCAAGTCTGACTGCATGGATCAATACAACCTTGCAGAAACACGGAGCTGATTCATTTATATATCAGTCTCAATGTCACTATCACTCCAGTCTGCTGAAGGATTAGTGGATTTATGACTTAAAGAAATTAGTTTTACCATACAGATGTGAAACAGGGAACCGTCTATTCACCACTAAATTGAAAGTAGAGGGACAGGAGAGGTATTTCATTTGAAGTTGACATCGGATCAATTTCATAATACAGTCTTTGTGCCTTAAATCTGTGCCGATGCTTTTCAGATGCACAATGGCAGATCTGATAATGAATGGCAATGTCAGATCACAGACATCCTCAGGAATTAAATGATAAACACGTGTGTGTGTGTATGTGTGCATGCATGCCTGTGTACGTGTGTGCATCCATGTGTATGTGTGTTTATTCAGTAAGCATATATTTAAAATGTTTTTTATCTATCGGTTAATGGTTATTTCAGATATATATTTTGCTTCTAAATGAATCCATGTTTCCTTTAATTGAAAGTTCCTCTGTAGTCATGTCTCACGTTATTTGGCACCAACCAGAAAACAACTTTCATCATTCATGTTTGATGTGTGCACTTTAAGGACACTATTTCACAAACAGATTTTCCAGATTAGTTTTTGTGACATGACAAAAACCGTTCCCATAACATGTATTTTCCTTTTCCTAAATGTACATCTGTATGACTGGACAAGAAGGCATACAATCATGTCTGTGAAAACAGGTGGGAACAATAATAATCATTTTCAATGCCACTCATGTAATTACAGTACGCTGAGAAATATTCACCACCAGAAGGGCAGCAGCAGAGTACGGTGGGACTGCAGAACAGAGCGGAACAGAATAGAACAGAATAGAGCAGAACAGCGCAGAGCGGAATAGTACAGAACAGAGCAGAACAGAGCAGAACAGAGCTGAATAGAGCAGAATAGCGCAGAGCGGAATAGTACAGAATAGAGCGGAACAGAGCAGAACAGAGCTGAATAGCGCAGAATAGCACAGAACAGAGCAGAACAGAGCTGAATAGCGCAGAATAGCACAGAACAGAGCAGAGCAGAACAGAAAAGAGCAGAACAGCGCAGAGCGGAATAGTACAGAACAGAGAAGAACAGAACAGAGCAGAACAGAGCAGAGCAGAACAGAGGAGAGCAGAACAGAGGAGAGCAGAATAGAGCAGAATAGAGTGAAATAGAGCAGAGACGAGCAGAACAGAACAGAGCAGAACAGTGCAGAGCAGAATAGTACAGAACAGAGCGGAACAGAGCAGAACAGAGCTGAATAGAGCAGAATAGCACAGAACAGAGCAGAGCAGAACAGAAAAGAGCAGAACAGTCCAGAGCAGAATAGTACAGAACAGAGCGGAACAGAACAGAGAAGAACAGAACAGAGCAGAACAGGGCAGAACAGAGCAGAACAGAGCAGAGCAGAGCAGAACAGAAAAGAGCAGAACAGCGCAGAGCGGAATAGAACAGAACAGAGCGGAACAGAACAGAGCAGAACAGATCTGAATAGTGCAGAGCAGAACAGAGAAGAACAGAATAGAGTAGAAAAGAGCAGAATAGAGCAGAGCAGAATAGAGCAGAATAGAGCAGAAGAGAGCGAAATAGAGCAGAACAGACCAGAACAGAGCAGAATAGAGCAGAGCAGAATAGCACAGAGCAGAGCAGAACAGAGAAGAACAGATGACAGGCCCTGCAGTAAACTTACAGAACCACTCCTGGGACCAGTGAGGGTTCAGCGAGGGAGCAGCATGGAGCAGCGAGCGACCAGTGAGGGATCAGTGAGGGACCAGTGAGGGACTCTTTGGCTGAATGAAATATTCCCTGTCAGTAGTGGGATATTCCCTGTCAGTAGAGTGGTATTCCCTGTCAGTAGGGGAATATTCCCTGTCAGTAGAGGGTTATTCCCTGTCAGTAGAATGATATTCCCTGTCTGTAGAGTAATATTCCCTGTCAGTAGAGGGATATTCCCTGTCAGTAGAGTGATATTCCCTGTCAGTAGAGGGTTATTCCCTGTCTGTAGAGTGATATTCCCTGTCAGTAGAGGGTTATTCCCTGTCTGTAGAGTGATATTCCCTGTCAGTAGTGGGATATTCCCTGTCAGTAGAGGGATATTCCCTGTCAGTAGAGGGATATTCCCTGTCAGTAGTGGGATATTCCCTGTCAGTAGAGGGATATTCCCTGTCAGTAGAGTGATATTCGCCATCAGTAGTGGGATATTCCCTGTGCTTCCAGCAGCCCTTCTTTCTTTGCTTTGGCTTACACTCCATTTTAAGCCTCATTCTGGAATATTCCAGGCCTCACTCTTAAAACCCTGACCTCTGTGTTCAGTTTACTCTCACAACCACAGAGCAGGAGTAGTGACACTCACAAATGTCTTTCAGGACAATTTATGTATCCCTACTGGCAAGTTAAATGTTTCTCCTTTTTTTAAAAAAAAAAAAAAAGAAAGAAAGAAAGAAGTGCAATTCGATTTTACTTCTTTGAAAAAAAGGCTGTAGTGGTGAAAGTCATGATTTAAATTCTGTGTCTGTCTGTGTATCTGTCTGTGCGTCTGTCCGTGTGTCTGTCTGTGCATCTGTCCGTATGTCTGTCCGTGTGTTTGTCTGTGTGTCTGTCCGTGTGTCTGTCTGTGTGTCTGTCCGTGTGTCTGTAGGTGTGTCTGTCCGTGTGTCTGTCTGTGTGTCTGTCCGTGTGTTCAGGCTTCACTGTGAGCAGCAGGGAGTCTCATGCAGTTCCAGTATTCAGGCCAATAACAGTGGGGATGGGCAGGTAATGCCATTGTTTACCCCCCCACCCACACACACACACTCACACACACACACACACACACACACACACACCAGAATAGAGGGCCCACTCAGACAAACAGCCACAGAAAGTCACTCATTCATCCTGCAGGGTGTTGGTAAAGAGGAGGAGCTGTCAGAGTGCATTTCCCCGTCAGCGCAACACCAAAGGCTGCTTCTCCATGCTTGCTCCATTCAGGAGGGGCGGGGGTGGGGGGGGGACCTGGGGGGGAGGACCCGGCACGATGAATGAGCCGGTTAGCTCAGGAAAACCCAGCCTCACATTTCTAGACAACTCCCAGACAACACAGAGACCCAATCTCTGCCCTGATGTAGAGAGAGGCAGTTAAAACAGAGCTTAATCTCCATCATTAGAATAAAGCAGGATGTGTGGGAAGGTGGTTTCTCTGCCTCCCTGTTAAACAGGTGATATCTCTGTTTTCTGGGGGGGGGTGGCAGGGCTGATTAATGATAAAGAGGGTGTGGGGACATCAGCGCTGGGTGGAATAGGATCCACACAATGACAGGATAACAAGGGGAAACTCGGGGGGGGGGGGCACATCTGTCCGCAGGTTCACTGATCACACCTCACCTAATGACCTGTACCTGGCAGGTGTGTTTGAGCTCATTCAAGCACCACTAAACCAAATGCAGTCTGGTCCTGAGTTATTTACTCCACTCCATAGTTTCCCATTTAGACAGATGCACAAATATGCAAATGGGGTGAGCCTGAAAGCTCAGTGCTGACAGTCTACCTGCAGTAAGGTTAAAAACCCTCTCTGTGTGCCTAGAACGATCTCTCTCTCTCTCTGGCCGTAAATCCTCTCCATGTGGAAGAGCGAATTTTGGAAGCCGGGTTCTTGGGGTGAGGTGTTGCCGTAGGAACGTGTTCTTGGGGTGAGGTGTTGCCGTAGGAACGTGTTCTTGGGGTGAGGTGTTGCCGTAGGAACGTGTTCTTGGGGTGAGGTGTTGCCGTAGGAACGTGGTCTTGGGGTGAGGTGTTGCCGTAGGAACGTGTTCTTGGGGTGAGGTGTTGCCGTAGGAACGCAGCCTGTGGTGAGGGTGTAAGGATGTGCTGAGTGTCCTGCAAACACTGCCAGTTTCAGACAGACGTCAGCAGAATGTGTGTGTGTGAGTGTGTGTATGCGTGTGTGTGAGTGTGCGTGTGTGTGTGTGCGTGTGTGTGAATGTGCACGTGTGCATGTGTGTGCGTGTGTGTGCGTGCCTATATCTGAGGAGCGTTCTCTGTTCTCTGCTTTAGGAACATGTCCAGGCCTGACCAGAACAAAGAGCTGCAGCTAAAGCCAAAATAAAACAAACAACAAAGACTGCAGACTGCTCTCTAACTACACAGGGGGCTAAGGACTGGAGTGTGTGTGTGTGTGTGTGTGTGTGTGTGAGTGTGTATGTGTGTGTGTGTGTGTGTGTGTGTGTGTGTGAGTGAGTGAGTGAGCCATGAATATTTGTTGTATTATCAATAACCGGAAAGTCGATGTCAGAGATAAACTTGACAAAGCTATGTTGTAGGTTTTAAGATCAGCACTAATGTAGATTTGTTTCTGCTGAAAAGCCTCCAGCTTTCTGGCTCGTTTAGAAACTAACAGCATCTCCACTCTAGCGTTTTATGTCTGGAAGTGATCGTTAAAAAATAAAAACAAACACCACCTTTTATATTTAAAAGGTTTAGCAATGATAAATGCTATTTTAAAATGCTTGACAGTGCAAGCCGGTTAGTATTTGTATCATGCATAATAATGATCGTGTTGAACTCTCTGGACACTGTTTGGAGAGAAATATCAATTAAGACCTTCAGTGAATCATTCAGTGAATTTAACCTTTGAAAACAGTGTTTCAGATCATTATCAGGTCCAGGTAGACCTGCCCCCCCGGCATCGCCCTGCACAGGTGCCTGTAAATCTCTCTGTGTCGAATGCTGCTTGCGCCCCTGCAGAAGGATCCGGAAGGTGGAGCAGAGGATCAGCTGCTCTCTGTGTGCTCATGGCTGCTCTTCTCCTGTCTTTGGGTGAGATCCTGCCTATTTGGTTTATCATATTTTTTGGATGTCCCTTGTAGTGTAGGATTCAACATAGTATAATATTTATTTATTTAGTTCTAGTGATGTCAAAAGCAAATATTTCATGGATTTAACTCCTTAACATCTGCTATTGAATAGAATTTACTTACAGTGTAGCCTTTTCTTTTTTTCTTGATGCAAAGCATTATGTGAACAACTAACAAATGTCAAATGATCTGTTTCCAATTTGGTGCCCTGCCATCTTTAACCTCTTTTATGAGCTGTTGGATTTGTGTCTGCCTCATCGACAGATCAAACACTGCGGACTTCCTCAAATTTAATTACCCAGCAGAAGTGCTGAGGTCTGGCCCGTTGCTGAACGCAGATCAGTGGAATAGCTGGTGGGTCTGTCGTCATACCCGAGTGATAATGAGGATTCTGATACAGCGTAGCGGCTCTCGCAGCCTCGCTGCGGGTCGACTGCACTGCTGGGTTTACTGACTGCTGTGAACACGGTTGGAAGCAGATTGTGAAACGCAGCAGAAGCATTGGTAGCGTGTGTGTTAACTGGCTGTGAGATTTTCCAAGCGTAAGCCCCTTTACTGACACACAGCCACATCTGCCCCAGTGAGAATGAGCCTGGCCTGGGATCACAGCCTTTCTGTGAGATCTGAGCAGAGCCAACAAGTCAGATCAAACCCGGCCTCAGACAGGGACTCAAACAGACGTGCATGCGCTGATCGCCACTGGGGTTTACTCCCTAAACCGTTACTGCATATCAAAGAGCGGACAGCTGCAGTGTCTTCAGTCATTTCTGAGACAGCACAGATCCCTTTGAAGTGTGAGCGTGCCCTGCTGTAATTGCTGAATCCATGACGCTTCAGTTTTCTGAAGTTCCAGCGACTGTCATCTCAGGGTCTCCAAGCTTCACATGACATTCAGGTACCTCGGTACCGAGCCTTATTATCTCCACTAACGACCTGTCAGTCAAGCCTCCTCATTTCTGCCACACCCACACACCCGCCACTCCACATTTCAGAGTCATGTGACCTGTTTTCTAGCTGGTTTTTTGAGGGCTTCACCTGGCCAGGGGGAGGCGGTTTGTCAGTCTCGCCGAAGGGAAGGACAGTGGGACGTATAAACTGACGTGTGTCAGGTTAATTATCTGTTTGTTAATGGCAGCGGAAGCTGAGAGCTCAGATATTCAGCACAAATGAGCTGCACTGTTTTCTTTTCTATTGTTCATTAGTGTGATGAGCTGTCTACAGGGATGCAGCTCCAGTGTTAATATGAGCTCACTGTCTCACACACGTCCTCTTTACTCTAGGAAAACAGGACCCCACTGTCTCACACACGTCCTCTTTACTCTAAAAATACAGGACCCCACTGTCTCACACACGTCCTCTTTACTTTAAAAATACAGGACCCCACTGTCTCACACACGTCCTCTTTACTTTAAAAATACAGGACCCCACTGTCTCACACACGTCCTCTTTACTCAAGGAAAACAGGACCCCACTGTCTCACACACGTCCTCTTTACTCTAAAAATACAGGACCCCACTGTCTCACACACGTCCTCTTTACTCTAAAAATACAGGACCCCACTGTCTCACACACGTCCTCTTTACTCTAGGAAAACAGGACCCCACTGTCTCACACACGTCCTCTTTACTCTAGGAAAACAGGATCCCACTGTCTTACACACGTCCTCTTTACTCTAGGAAAACAGGACCCCACTGTCTCACACACGTCCTCTTTACTCTAGGAAAACAGGACCCCACTGTCTCACTCACGTCCTCTTTACTCTAGAAAAACAGGACCCCACTGTCTCACACACGTCCTCTTTACTCTAGGAAAACAGGATCCCACTGTCTCACTCATGTCCTCTTTACTCTAGGATAACAGGACCCCACTGTCTCACACACGTCCTCTTTCTACTTCAAACAGGACCAGGACTGTGTGTGTGTGTGTGTGTACACATGTATGTACATGGCTGTGTGTTTTGACTGTGAGGCTCAGTGAATGCCCTTTATGGTTCTCGGTGACACACCTGTCAGTCTGTAGTCTGATTCCCTCTGACAGCACACCCAAACACCAGCATTCTGCCATGTCCCTAATGTTTGTGTGTTTATGGATTCATGTGACAGCTTTAAATACATGTTATTACTGCAGAAAACCTTAGTCATCCCTGACCAAAAATTACTATACTAGTAAGGAAGGTATTAAACTTGTCTTGGAAAGAAGGGTGTTGGTATGAATATAATGCTTTTGACACACACACACACACACACACAAACATTTATATATATTCCACAATCAGTCACTACTCTATATTAATTTGACTGTCAGAACGAATACCTCCCCTCTTCCTGTCTGTCTCTGGTCTGGAGGATACTCCCCCTCGCTCTCTTTTTTTTCCTCTCTGCCTCAGAGTATGAGCGTGTATCTCTCTGGGGATGTGTACTGCTTTAGGCTGTACAACAGAGAATGTATTGTCTTTCTCACACACACCTACACACACACACACACACACACACACACACACACACACAAACACCCACACATGCACACGCACACAAATACACACACACACACACACAAACACCCACACACACACACGCACACACACACACCCATACACGCACACAAATACACACACGCACACACACACAGGAACACACACACACACGCACTCACGCACACGCACACGTACACTGGGAGAACAGATTTGATGAGTTTCAGTTGAGTTATGTCCCTGCTCCAGTAAAAGCTCACATGTCAGAGTATTTGGACAGTAAACAGGCCCTCCCATGTGTCTCTCAGCTATCAGAAGTATGATTGAACATGATGCTCCCACAAAAATAGCTACTTAATCACTTAATCTTTATTTTAATAGGATTATTAGCTGCAGTAAATGGTGTTTTAGCAGGTCTTGTGTGTGGTGTTGGATCCGAACATTCCCCTGGCTATTACACCCTTATTCCAGCCCATTGAAAGGCATTTCAGTCCCGCTTTGATGATGCGCTCATTGTGTTGTGGATTAGGGCCCATAATGGAACTGCAGCGTAGGATCTTCTTACTGAAATCCTTTGAAAACGCCGCAGTCACTTGTACATCTGATTCCAGAGGGTGTTGTGTAATCTCATTCCATTCAGTACACCTGGCTGTCCTTCACCTGTGATACTTTGATCTCTTGTAAATCAACTTGTAAAACATGAAAGCGAGTTACAGCAGAGTCCCTCCGTTTAACTGCTGTTTTTTCCTCCACTGCCTTTCAGTCAAATATTTTTAAAAAACAGTCACAAAAATCCAATCACTTCCTGCCATCAGGACTTGTTAAAAGGTGTTTTCACTTTACTTGCCTGTAAACAGAACAGAACTGAGCATTTGCATTGTTTTTTTTTTTTTGTTTTTTTGGGGGGGGGGGGGGGGCAAACTGCTGCAGCTGTTTAGAAAGACAAACACAAATAAATGAGCAGAATTCACCAGTTAACCTGCGGGACACAGGAAAGTGCTCCGTCTCCACCTTTGGCATCAGTGAGGCCTGTTTACTGCAATAAGAGATGAGTTAGCCTCCTGTCTGTGCCACAAAAATTATAACCGTTTCTGCCATTTTTATATATTTCAAAGTTACACCAGGTTGCACAATAAAAATAACATTAATGCCAATTTTCACAACAATCTTACTTATCAAAACTTGAGCTTGTACAGTCAGTTTTAGAAGACATTGAAGAGAGTTTTTTTTCTCTTTTAAAAAGCAGGACTAAATTAGCGTCAGGAGCGAGCAAATCGTTCTTTTCCCTTTGTTTTCAGGTAGGCAGTAGACGGCGCTTCCTCTAAGCCCAAACTTGACTTGGACTCAGAAGCACAAACACTTCCCTTTTTGACAGCTTGTTAAGGCTTCCCCACAGGGTTTGGGTACCTGGGCTCCAAGCTCATCTTCTCTCTCCATCTTCCCTCATTTGCTTGTTTTCGTTTTAATAAAACTCTAGTTGGGCTGCTGGCAGCTGGCTGACAGTAAACAGATGCGCTTTCAGCCGAGCGGCTGTCTGCAGGTATTCCCCTGGTGTCTTTCCCAGGATCTCTGGAAAAAGGATGAACTAATCTCTTGCCCTCATGTGAAACTACACATTACTTATTTACCTCAGTTTTGTATAGCCCTTGTATACAATGACATGAAAGACATAGACACTGTCTAAATTTAAAACATGCATTAACTAAACATTAAACTTTACTGGTATATGTTAGCATTTGTGATTCAGGATTTATGATATATATTTATGATGTTGCATCAGTGAACCAGGACACGCATACCTACATACCTGCACCCAACAATCTCTCTCTCTCTCTCTCTCTATATATATATATATATATATATATATATATGCCCCAGCTAGGCCCCACTGGTAGGCTAAGCAACCAGCAGCCATGAGGACACCGCAAAAGAGACTGAAATAAGTCCAGCTCTGGAGCCAAATGGAGTCCCGACACTCAGCCTGCACCAAACTGCCCCGAGAGGATTTGGGCCTGAAAACAGCGTTCTCTCTCTTTGTCTGCGCTCTACAGGCAAGACCTGTCTTTCAGAGGGTCAGTCCCCCGAAATGCTGACCTGTCCCCATCACCCCCCTCTCTCCCTCTCTCCCTCCGCCTGGCTCCTCTTCCTGGCCCGTTGCTATGACGACTGCTCCGCTCGAGCAGGCTCAGATGAAGTTCTGGAGTTGAGCAAACCTCCTTGGTTCTGTTCTCCCGCCGGTCCCTCTCTCCCGGTCCGCTCGCTCTGGGCCTCAGGTTAACGGCTGCCTCGTTTACAGGAAAATGAGCGCGGGAAAAAGTGCCTTTCACCCCCGCTGATGCCCGCTGTTCCCCGCAGATCCCCGCTGATCCCCGCAGATCCCCACTGATCCCCGCTGATCCTTCATGTCCTCATGTGAAGGTGGATTCTCAAATCAGCTCCATCTGCTTCTCTGCTGCTGAGAAAATGGAAGAAACTTCCCTTTACCCACAATCCCAGCAGCAGAGCAGCCAGCACATCAGCAACACGCGTGCTTAATAACCCTAACCCTAACCCCGCCCAGTCAGGTGACCCCTGTGCTGTGAGGTTTAACCCCACCCAGTCAGGTGACCCCTGCACTGTGACATCATTTGTCATTAATGTTGTTTGACTTTTGGGAGCTCTTAAGAGTCCAGAATCCAGAGTTAAACTGTGACCCAGCAGCAGGGCTTGTCTGTGGAGCTCGGACACTGTGACCCAGCAGCAGGGCTGGTCTGTGGAGCTCGGACACTGTGACCCAGCAGCAGGGCTGGTCTGTGGAGCTTGGACACTGTGACCCAGCAGCAGGGCTGGTCTGTGGAGCTTGGACACTGTGACCCAGCAGCAGGGCTGGTCTGTGGAGCTCGGACACTGTGACCCAGCAGCTGGGCTTGTCTGTGGAGCTCGGACACTGTGATGCTCTGTGATTAGATCAATGAGCAACATGCTATACTGTAGTTCTGCAGACTGGGGAAAGATAAGCAATGTGTCTCTGCTAACAGGCTTTCAGATATTAAAAAGTGCACATTGCATCCATCCCAACTATTAGCTGGTGAAATGTATATATAACAACACAAAAAATGAAGATGTATGTTTCATTGACCATATTTCAGCCCTTATCTCTGCATGACCTCTTCCCTATCATCCATTTTATTATTAACTATGAATTATTTTGTCATGAATTCAGGAAACTCAGAATATGTTTAGATTAAGATGATGCCTGGAAAGTGACTTAAGTGCAGAAATTAAATTAATGTGGTTCAAAAAGAATGCTATTAGCCTTGTTCTGCAGATTGAGTGCATACCAAAATGAGTACGCATTTTACTCACGATGGCGGAAATCACTGAGACAAATATCCTTTTCCCGTGTCTGCTGAAACAGCTCCAGTTCTGGCAGAATTCAGTCTTTCTATCCTGTGTATGTCTGAGCCACATCAGCCGAGAGACACTGTGAATCTGCAACTGCACTGTGAATCTGCAACTGCACTGTGAATCTGCGACTGCACTGTGAATCTGCAACTGCACTGTGAATCGGCGACTGCACTGTGAATCTGCAACTGCACTGTGAATCTGCGACTGCACTGTGAATCTGAAACTGCACTGTGAATCTGCAACCAAGAGACTCTGCACTGTGAAACTCAAAGCCAAATCCAACCACTGACCAATGAGGAGAGGCCAGCCCCAAGCCGTATCTAATCACTGACCAATGAGGAGAGGCCAGCCCCAAGCCGTATCCAATCACTGACCAATGAGAAGAGGCCAGCCCCAAGCCATATCCAATCAGTGACCAATGAGGAGAAGCCAGGGAATGCAGGCCTCAGGAATCACATGGTAAGATGGGCAAACAGCCAGAGTCACCCTGTTACACACCAGCGCACAACAATAACAAATAAAGCACCATTTTAAAACATAAATAAACACGAAGAGGCGCTCCGAAGGTTGTTAGCACATAGAAATGCTGCAGAGCATGCGTTTGATAACAAAGCTCCACAGAACACGCAGTGAACACGAGACACGCAGTGAACACATGAGACACACGCAGTGAACACATGAGACACGCAGTGAACACATGAGACACGCAGTGAACACATGAGACACACGCAGTGAACACATGAGACACGCAGTGAACACATGAGACACGTAGTGAACACATGAGACACGCAGTGAACACGAGACACGCAGTGAACACATGAGACACGTAGTGAACACATGAGACACGTAGTGAACACATGAGACACGTAGTGAACACATGAGACACACGCAGTGAACACATGAGACACACGCAGTGAACACATGAGACACACGCAGGGAACACGCCAGACCTTCTGACACACGCAGGGAACACGCCAGACCTCCTGACACACGCAGGGAACACGCCAGACCTCCTGACACACGCAGGAAACACGCCAGACCTTCTGACACACGCAGGGAACACGCCAGACCTTCTGACACACACAGGGAACACGCCAGACCTCCTGACACACGCAGGGAACACGCCAGACCTCCTGACACACGCAGGGAACACGCCAGACCTTCTGACACACGCAGGGAACACACCAGACCTTCTGACACGTGCAGGGAACACGTCAGACCTTCTGACACACGCAGGGAACACGCCAGACCTCCTGACACACGCAGGGAACACGCCAGACCTTCTGACACACGCAGGGAACACGCCAGACCTCCTGACACACACAGGGAACACGCCAGACCGCCTGACACACGCAGGGTGCTAAAGGCTGACGCCGTCAGAAAGAGCGGGAAACAGAGTGAATGATGCTTACCCCCTGTGGAACGTGGAGAACAGCCAGAGCAAGACCATCATCGATCAAGAGGTCTAAAATTACACTGTCCTCAGCTCATTTTTAATGTGATAGAGAAGGGAAAAGGACACTTAGGTCCTGGGGAGGGGGGGGCAGGGGATGTCTACACCGGTGCCGGGGGGGGGGGGGGGGGGGTTCTCTGGAGGGTGCAGGGTGGAGAGTAAGAGGGGGAAAGATGAACACATTCCCAGAAGAAAGCTGGTTAAAAGGCGATCTGGATGGATAAGAAGAATTTGGAAAAAAGGTTGGAGAGGTGAAGAGAGGGCCTTAGAGGTGACAGATTGATGGATGAAGGAGACAACAGCTGGACAAAAAGACACACTCGCACATAGCAGCGTGCACACTCACACACTCACACACACACTCACACACACACATACCCACACACACACACACACACACACACACACACACACACACAGACACACACACACATACACACTCACACACACACACACACGTTATGGTAATCACTGAGGCTAGTGTGAGTCCAGCGCAGTCCCAGAGACAGACGTTAGCAGAGCTGCATGGTGAGGAGTAGAATATTCCAGTCAGTCCCCGCCACCGCTCACAGGCTGCAGACTATTCTTAGAGCGGAGATCTGTCCAAAACAGGAATCTGTGATCCATCTGCACGGCAATACTGTTTACCCAACAAGCCTTTAGAGATCCATCTGCTCCGAGTTTTCCTCCTGCGCCATCCAAAAGCGTCATTTCCCAGCAGACTCACGACCAGACACACCTGTTTGATTTCAAAACAAAATGTCTCTATAAAAAGAATTGCACAGCTTTGATATTAGCTTCAGTGTCTCTGCAGGAGACTGAACTACCATGTGAAACAACCCATCCACAGCTTCAGTGCACCATGTGACCCCATCCACAGCTTCAGTGTACCATGTGACCCCATCCAGAGCTTCAGTGTACCATGTGACCTCATCCAGAGCTTCAGTGTACCATGTGAGCCCATCCACAGCTTCTGTTCACCATGTGACCCCATCCAGAGCTTCAGTGTACCATGTGACCTCATCCACAGCTTCAGTGTACCATGTGACCCCATCCACAGCTTCAGTGCACCATGTGACCCCATCCACAGCTTCAGTGCACCATGTGACCCCATCCACAGCTTCAGTGTACCATGTGACCCCATCCACAGCTTCAGTGTACCATGTGACCTCATCCACAGCTTCAGTGTACCATGTGCTGTCCCGCTGTCTCTACAGCAGGTTAAATGTGAGAGCCATAATAGTTTTGTGGTTCACAGCTGGGTGGTGAAGTGAACCATCTCATAGATTATATACATACATATATCTGCGTGTATGTCTGTGGGTGCGTGTGCATGTGTGTGTGTATGTGCATATGTGTGTGCGTGAGTATGTGTGTGCATGTGTGTGTGTATATGCATATGTGTATGAGTGTGTTAGTCTCTGTGTGTGTGAATGTATGTATTTACATGTGTGTGTGTGTTTGTGTATTTATGTGTGTGTCTCTGTGTGTGTATCTGAATAAGAAATTACAGACAGCTTATATTAGATGTATCCCACAGTGGAATGGCTTTACAAGTAGAGAAAAAAAACGTGTTTGCAAAGCCTAACTGCATCATGAAAAGGCCTTTAGCTCTAAAGATGTGTTTAAGTATCGATTTCCTGTGGCAGTGCAGGACGTCCTCGCTGTGTAAATGGGCGAGATACGTGTCCCTTGTGGTGGACTGCTCCGATTCATCTCCTCTTGCCCAGAGCGTCGGGACAACCGTCCCCCCCCCACCCCTGTCCTCCCCCCCGCCCCATCCTGACAGCAGCAGCCGTTAGAGTGAAATAGGGACAGAGCAAACGGGGTTATTGTCACACACACTAATTCCCCATTAACACCAGCTTTGTGCCAGCATGCTGTAATTGGGGCCATAACTCAGAGAAATGTGCCGGGCTGGGGGGGTGGGGGGGGGTGTGGTCAAAGGGCACCTCTGCCTGAAGAGCCAATCAGAGCGGTCTTCATAAAACATAAGGATGCCTCAGATTTTTTGCACCACATTAAACTGTTGATTAGATTAAATACATAAATGTTCCTGTTGAATATGTATAAAATATTGTAAATATGCAGTTGTTCCCAAATACAAACTAACACCCAGATTATTTATAAATGTGCAAGTCAAGTTTTACATATTAATAAGACCAGAATAAGTCCCAGAATAAGAACACAGAGTTATATATTTACGAGGAGTGCAGGCTTAAAGAAGCATGAGAGAAACTGTAGATCAGTGGCTTCAGCCTCAGGTGACACATTTGTTTATGAGATGGACACACAACCCTTAACCTGGATCAATACAGACTGCGGCTCCAGATGCACGGTGTTACAATGCTGGCAGACAGGAACTCACACAGCACATCATTTCCTGCCAGTAAAAACTCACTATTCCATTTGCAGCAAAAACAACCAACCGTCTCCTGTACTTAATTTTACTCTTTTTTTGTGCGAATTTTCAAAACATTTGCATTGTATTCAGTATTTTGCAAATATCCCAATTGCATCTAAAACACACTCCTATTTAAGAATATAAATAAGAACAAATGTATGCTAATGCTAATTTGTATAGTTTAAATATACATTTGAGACAGAGACCTTTCCACTGATGATAGATAGGCATCATTTTGCAGGCCTTGTAAAACAGCATTGAATTCATTACATAAACCTGTCAATCTCACTGCAGCTATGCTCCACTATTGTTTACAGGGTCTGGGCGATGCATCATAGGAAGAGAACATAAATGTGATAGAAATGAATGAGAAAATGTTCAAGATTTTTATGGTTTTAAATCATGCATTTCTGAAAAGCCCATAAAAGAAACAAATCAAAGTTACACTTTCAAGCATTTTGTCCTTGAACCAAAATAAAAAATGAAAAAATGATTTCCTTTGTGGAAATAATCTATTGTGTCTGTCAGCAGTGGGACTCAAATAACTTTAAACACTTGAAAGCTTCCCTAAGTTTGCTGACAGCGCGAGGATGCGCAAGCCTGCGTGTCCACGGCTACGGCCTTCTGCTTCATCACGAGAAATCCACTCATAATGAGCAGAAATATACACAGTGAATTGGGCTCAACTTATAACTCACACCACTAATAACAGAGCCCATCATTCTCAATTAAAGCATTTGGAATAGAAACCAAAAGAAAATCAGAGATCTTCAGCTTAAACCCAGAAGAGAAAGGAATTAAAATAAAGAAATAATATGATGAGAAGGGGCAGGAGCCTTACACTTCTGCATGGACTGCTGGAGGATGTTCATTGGACCAGTTGTTCTTTTTTAGTCTTATTAGTGTTAAGTGGCAGATGGGTCTCATTGTAGGCAACATTACGAACCCAACCCCGCCATCCCTCCCCCCCAAACCCTGCAACCCCCCCCGCCACCCCCAATGGGTCACCCCCGCCGCCGCTGAGAAGCGGTCCATCGCAGAGGCCGCGCTGTGCCCTGTCGAGGCTCATCTAAATGCATTAATAATGAGGAAGGCGAACGCCAGCCAGCCTCAGCTGCATCTTCCCCAGTGACGGGGCTAATTAGCGGGGAGAGGCGGAGACGAACTGCTGTCAGTGAGCATACAGCATTCAGACAAGAACCGCCGATTCAGTGAGCTGCACCACACCAGCCTGCGCACAGCATTCAGACGAGAACCGCCGATTCAGTGAGCTGCACCACACCAGCCTGCGTACAGCATTCAGACAAGAACCGCCGATTCAGTGAGCTGCACCACACCAGCCTGCGTACAGCATTCAGACGAGAACCACCGATTCAGTGAGCTGCACCACACCAGCCTGCGTACAGCATTCAGACGAGAACCGCCAGTTTCTCACAGATGCATATTCTGCCAGGGAATGCGTTTCATTCCCATATAAAGCGTGAAATGTGCTCAGAATCGAGGTATTTATGCACTGCCTGCGAAGTCCGTCTCCCCCATGCTCATGCACAGAAATGCATTGATATTCATAGATTTTCTAAGGAAATAATAAATGGTACTGAACTGGATTCTTGTATAACCATGTTTTTCTTTACACAATCAGGCATTGTTCTGTGTTAGCCGTTAATAATTCAAGGCAGTGTTAGCCCCGAGCAACACTGTTCTGCGCACGCACACATGAATCTGTGGTGTGTGGGAACTCTGCCACCCCCCAGTTACTGAGTTTAGCCCCTGTACTGACCCAGTCAGTCGCTGGGTTGAGTTACTGAGTTAATCTCCTGTACTGACCCAGTCAGTCGCTGGGTTGAGTCACTGAGTTAATCTCCTATACTGACCCAGTCAGTCGCTGGGCTGAGTTACTGAGTTAAGTCCCTGCACTGACCCAGTCAGTCACTGGGCTGAGTTACTGAGTTAATCCCCTGCACTGACCCAGTCAGTCGCTGGGTTGAGTTACTGAGTTGAGCCCCTGCACTGACCCAGTCAGTCGCTGGGTTGAGTCACTGAGTTAATCCCCTGCACTGACCCAGTCAGTCACTGGGCTGAGTCACTGAGTTGAGCCCCTGCACTGACTCAGGTCCACAGTAAGATGAATGTGATGGTGATTTTTGATGTTGCGCTTCATATGTACAGAAAAACAGGTCTGCACCAGTGAACAGCGCTTTTGTGGCTTTTATGGAGCGCTTGCGGGTAATTGGCCAATCCATCACATGGACCTCAGGCTGCAATTGAAAAGCACCACTTCACATCGAAAAAGATTGATCTGCTAAACAGTGATAATAGCTCAAAGAGTCTGAGCATGTTCCCTTTAATCTGCACAGCACACTGCTGAGGGCTACACACTGAGCCTGGACAGGTAAGGAGAGCCACTCAGGTGTGGGGTACCTGCTGCTGGAGGTGGGGTAATGAGGGCTACACACTGAGCCTGGACAGGTAAGGAGAGCCCCTCAGGTGTGGGGTACCTGCTGCTGGAGGTGGAGTAATGAGGGGTACACGCTGAGCCTGGACAGGTAAGGAGAGCCCCTCAGGTGTGGGGTACCTGCTGCTGGAGGTGGGGTAATGAGGGCTACACGCTGAGCCTGGACAGGTAAGGAGAGCCGCTCAGGTGTGGGGTACCTGCTGCTGGAGGTGGAGTAATGAGGGGTACCTGTATGGAGCAGGAGCGTGTGTGTACCCAAAGTTCTGCACTAATATTCACACAGTATGGGAGAGAGCCATACCTGTCTGATCTGTAGATATAAAGCACACGTTTATTCAGGCAATGATGTGGGTTTTATAGCTTTTCTCATAGCTCTGCCTTTTTCATTAGTCCTGCGGTTCTCTTTATTCATCCGAACGGTGGGAGTGACGCACCGAGTGCTCCGGGTGAAAGTCATGGAGACCGCAGGGCCTCCACGACCCACGGGCCATCGCCCCTAATTTACGGCTGGGCTGTGTAATTTGTTTGTTACGTAACCTCTCCGACTGTCTGATTGCCTGAGTGTGGATCAGAGGCTTAAGCACATGGAATGTGTGCTGATTCCCCAGTGCACAGCTCATCTTGCCCAGGGACTAAACTGCCTCAAACCCTGCGCATAATATACTGTCAAATACGACACAAACATGTCAAATATATTCAACACAAAAGCAAAACTAGCAAAACCAGGGTCCAGCAGATTAAGGGTAAAATTTCTTATTTCTGCTCATAGTAGTTGTTCCAAAATGTGTAATAGAATTCTGGAAGCACAAAAATCACCTCCCTGTCATAATGCAATTTGTTTACAGCACTCCAAACCCAAGAGCTGAACCTCCAAACCCTCAAAATTCCCCCATAAGCTTTCAGTTGTCATGTCTTTCTGAACTGAATAACCCTTAATCGGTCCATTCTCTCTCACAGCCTATAAAAGGTTTTCCTGTCTCCTTGTGTAAGAATACATTTATTTATAGTTTTAATACCAGAAAATTTTCTGTTTTGTTGGACGTGTTGCTGGTTTTGTACTTGTGTTCGGTTGAGTTTGTTTCTTTAATTCCATTAAAGAATGTTCCGTACTAATACATCGCCTTTGTCCTCTTTATTCTGTCAGGAAGAGAGGAGGAAGAGAGAGGAGGAAGAGTTTTCTGAGAAAGTGGGTCACACAAATATAAGTGGGTGGGTTTGGTAATTAATTAGCCTCCAGCTTCACCCAGCTCACCTGATGAGCTGCTGCACTCAGACTCAGACATAGCACAGCCCTAAGCTCCAGAGCAGAGGTGGAGTGTTGCCCACACTGACCACTAGGGGCAGTCAAGGGCTCTTCTCCCATGAGAGCCACCTAACCTCCCCTGTGCTGCTGTCATGTGATTTCCCATGAGCCCCCTCTTCTTTCTGGCAGCACTGAGCACCACTTGGGATATTCAATATATTCTAATTTGATACAAAACAAACAATGACCTCTGGAGAGATTTATGCTGGGATTACATGAGAATGTGAAACAGACAGAACGCACGGTTTGATGGCTGGTTTGTTTGCAAGTTTATTCGCGGGTTCGTTCGCGGGTTCGTTCTCTGGTTCGATTGCTGGTTTGTTTGGTTTTACGCAGAGGGGTCAGAGAAATACAGCCCTGCTGTTCCCCAGCTGGACCTGAGCCTGTACCTGAGCAATGAGAGATACCTGCTGAACCTGAGGGATACCTGCTGCACCTGAGCCCATACCTGGGCAATGAGAGATACCTGCTGCACCTGAGCCCGTACCTGGGCAATGAGGGATACCTGCTGAACCTGAGCCCGTACCTGGGCAATGAGGGATACCTGCTGAACCTGAGCCCGTACCTGGGTAATGAGGGATATCTGCTGCACCTGAGGGATACCTGCTGCACCTGAGCCCGTACCTGGGTAATGAGGTTTACCTGCTGCACCTGAGGGATACCTGCTGCACCTGAGCCCGTACCTGGGTAATGAGGGATACCTGCTGCACCTGAGGGATACCTGCTGCACCTGAGCCCGTACCTGGGCAATGAGGGATACCTGCTGCACCTGAGGGATACCTGCTGAACCTGAGCCCGTACCTGGGTAATGAGGGATACCTGCTGCACCTGAGGGATACCTGCTGCACTTGAGCCCGTACCTGGGCAATGAGGGATACCTGCTGACGTAGCGTTTCGGGCGGGACGGGTTCCACACAGACAGACAGCGAGCTGTCTCCCAGGCTGAGCACTGTCAGGTTACCCTGGAGACGGGCGTACATCCCGCCTCTTTACTGGCGCTTAATTATGAACATTTTGCTGAACTGACAAAAGATCCTCATATTCTCTTGGGCTTGGTGAGAGACTTTACACAAGATTTTTCTTGTGCTGTATTTCAGTTTTTGTCATTTAAATGGTGAAGTACTCATGTTTCAAATGATCCCTGTGGATTCGGTTGTTATGCATTTGGCAGTCCGTTCCTATTATTATCAGCCTTTTACTTAGACCTGGGGAATCTTGGCAAAAAAGGGCAGGTGCGGGTGTGCATTTTTTTTTTAGCCCAACACCAAGACACCTGATTGATTGAAGACCATGATGAGTTCATTAGCTGAATCAGGAGTCATAGTGCTGAGCTAAAACAAAAATGTCCACCCACACCTGCCCTTTTTGCCAAGATTGGACACCCCAGGTCTAAATAAAAGTATGATAATAATGGGAACAGACTGCCAAATGCATAACAGAATTGGCCTTTTTAGGATAATGTTGGATGCCCCTGATTTCAAGCATATTGTTTATTAAGAGGGTATAATATTCTATATCTCGAGCTCTATGGGTAAACCCCGTTCCTCAAAGCATCTCAGCTGCCAGAGACACATACAGCTCTGCAGCCTTGGTTATGTATGACATCTTATATTACATATGACAGCTAAGGCAATATTTACTACTGCACATAATTAACATAATTTTCAAAAGGCATGGCTGAATTCAAATATGCCACTCTGTCTACTCATTCTGCTGAACTTCACGGGCAGAACACTATCCAAACAAACCCTTTGGGTTTGTTCAGTAGTGCTGGAATGGTGGTAAATTAGGTGGTTTGCTAACAGAGGAGTATGGGAGCTGTGTTTTAAGGGTTCTCCCTGACCCTGGATCAGTCACTGGTTTTCACACTTAGGCCCGTGTATCCTGGACCAGTGTGAACTTATCCTGAACCAGTGTACCAATGCTGGTTTAGACAACACCCACTACGGTGAACAGGTGGACAGGTGAACAAGGGATGTCATAGAATGTAGAAGTGAAGCTCTGTGTAGTGTATCACTAGATGAGTGCCTGAATCTGTGTCACTACTACTAACCCTAGGTTGCAACAAATAGTCATGTTTCTCCCAATGAAAACAAGAAATGGTGAGTCTTCTGCAGGATTCCTACTCTGACCTAAAAACAATTATCTGTCGAAACGCCACACAAAAAGAAACCACCAAACAAAGCCACAATTCTACAGAATTGCGCAGACAAACTACTCTACCAAAGCCTCCCCCATTCTTCAGCTGTAGCAGGCTTATGTAGGGCCACAGGCAGGTGAAGCCAATCGGGCAATTAGCAGCTTGTTAAGGTGGCACACAGGAAGAAAGAGAAATACAGATTACATGCAGGGAGTTAGTTAAAGGACCTGCACGTAACAGTCTATGTTCATGGTTCTCAGTGTTATTGAGCTCAGTGGGGATGGCTTTGGCTCTGAGTTGGAGGTAACTCTGCTTTTCGGGTGAATTTGTTGACCTCTCCCAGCAGGGGTCATGGCCTGCGTAGATGAAAGAATAAGTGGGACAGCTGGGGAGGATGAGGAATTCAGAAAAACGCTGACACAGGACAGTGTATGTAAGATGGTATCCATGGAGTTTGAGTGAACCGGTTTGGTTGGATTCAGCTGGCTGAGTATGGGACCATCTGAAAAGAGTAAGGGACTGTCTGAAAAAGGGTGAGTGTGTGTATGTGTGTGTGTTTGTGTAAGAGTATTTGTATGTGTGTGCGTGTGTAAGTGAGTGTGTGAGAGTATGCGTGTGTGTATATGTGTGTGTGTGTGTGTGAGTGTGACTGTGTGTGTGATTGTGTGTGTGAGTATGCGTGTGCGTATTTGTGTGTGTGTGAGAGTGTGAGTGTGTCTGTGATTGTGTGTGTGTGATTGTATGTATGAGTATGCGTGTGTGTGTGTGTGTGTGTGTGTGTGTGTGTGTGTTCAGATGTGCAGTACTGCAGGGACACACAGTAGGCTTTGCCTGAGGACCTGTCTCTGCATGTCAGTGTGTTCTCAGTGAAGCTGCTGCTCTCTGGTCTAATGAGGACGCTGCCTCTGTGAGAAACAGCCTCACTCAGCAGGGCGGCTGTGACAGCTGACTGATGTGCCCCAGGAGCTCCAGCACCAGCAGGGTCCTCACCTCCTCACCTCTACACCTCTGCACCTCCATCACCTCTACACCTGTACAGCTCTGTACCTCCCTCACTTCCATCACCTCTGCAGCTCTGCACCTCCCTCACCTTCATCACCTCTGCAGCTCTGTACCTCCCTCACCTCTACCCCTACTCTCACCTCCCTGCACTCCACTCTCAGTTCACCCCTCCCTCGCACTCTGCACCTCCCTGACCTCCGTCACCTCTGCAGCTCTGTACCTCCCTCACCTCTGCAGCTCTGCACCTCCCTCACCTCTACAACTCTGTACCTCCCTCACTTCCATCACCTCTGCAGCTCTGCACCTCCCTCACCTCTGCAGCTCTGCACCTCCCTCACCTTCATCACCTCTGCAGCTCTGTACCTCCCTCACCTCCATCACCTCTGCAGCTTTGCACCTCCCTGACCTCCATCACCTCTGCAGCTCTGCACCTCCCTCACCTCTGCAGCTCTGCACCTCCCTCACCTCCTTCACCTCTGCAGCTTTGCACCTCCCTCACCTCCCTCACCTCTGCAGCTCTGCATAAGACACTTCTCCTGCCACCTGCTGAAGCACCACTCAGAACAGGAGTGTGTTTGGGGTTCTGTTGAAGGAGGTGACCCTTCACTTCTGCAACACTGTTTTACACAAGCAGCAATGCTTCTGATACTACAGTGATTCAGGGACACTTCTGAGACCATTTGTCAAAAATAATTGGAGGCTTGAAGTGAAACTGGCTCCATGCTGCTGGGACATTTATAGACATGACTGGGCAGCCAGAGCAGCCAGGGAGGTCTTATTTACACAGTACGACTGTCCTCACCTGCGCACATCCAGAGCATTCTGGAAATCTTATTGACACATGATGTTGTTTTATGCCTGAATGATCACCGTCTGGTGGTGTTATCGGTGTGTGTGTGTGTGTGTGCGAGCGCGTGCGCAGGTGTGTGTGTGAGTGCGACATGTTTGGAATATTTTTCTGACACTGACAGAATGTGTCTGGAACAGTAAATAAAACTCAAATCAAATCAATTTTATTTGTACAGTACTTTTTACAGTAAACATTCACAAAGGCACTTTATGGAGTAGCAGAGACCTGAAGAACTGGTTTACCCATAGCTGTCCTCTAAACTATTACCTAGCCTTATCTTTAGTTAATTCAATCAAAACCTGTCCTCAGCTTTGACATACTCCATGCAAGTCAGAGTCACTTAATCAGTAACTCTAAGAATCAAAATTAATTAAGTCATGACCTTATTAATGCTGATACCAAACTATTAAGGCAAAGTGTGTCAGACCTGATCTCATTTCATTGAGCTCATGGGAGTTATGAATGAAGTATGTCTGGCATTGAACAGGTTGGATCGACATATTCCCCAGTTCTGCAGTGTAATGTTGCATCCTGAATTTTAAGACTATTCTTCATATTAAGACTATTCTTAATCCGAATGCTATTCTTCACATAATCCACTGAACTGACCACTCTTTGTGATTGTTAATACTTCAAACAGTTCTCAAGCAATGATTATATGTTGAGTTTCTAAGAGGATTGTTCATCAAAAGCATGATGAATTATTGTGTGTTGCAAAGCCTTGAGGTACAGGCGCTTTACAGCATGTCCCATGGGACAGGGGATCAGGCCTGTCAGCGATGCCCACTGCCGCTGCTCTTATTCAGGCCTGATACTGAATGCGAGTGTGAGGCTCTGGGGCCTAAACTGGAGCTCCACAACAAACACACAGATGGCTAATCTTCCCTTTGCACCCCGAACCCCCCCCAGACCCTTTCACACAAAAACCTTAATTGTGTTTGGCAACACTGCCCCAGCCACATCCTCCTCTTCTCTTCTCTTGTTTTAAGAAGCAGTGATGTTGGAAAAACTATCTGGGGGAGGGACAGTCTTTTATTCCCCATCATATCTGAAGTTTTTTGGGTTTGTGGGGCCTGAGGTTGTATGGGGTTTGGCAGGTTTGAGGTTGTATGTGGTTTGGCAGGTTTGAGGTTGTATGGGGTTTGGCAGGTTTGGGGTTGTATGGGGTTTGGTGTGTCTGAGGTTGTATGGGGTTGGTTGTATCGGGTTTAGGAGGTTGTATGAGGTTTAGGGGGGGTTGTATGGGGATTAGGGGGGGTTGTATGGGGTTAGGGGGTTGTATGGGGTTTAGGGGGGTTGTATGGGCTTAGGGGAGGTTGTATGGGGTTTAGGGGGTTGTATGGGTTTAGGTGGGGTTGTATGGGGTTTGGGCCTGAGGTTGTATGGGGTTTAGTGGGGTTTATGGGTTTAGGGGGGTTGTATGGGGTTTAGGGGGTTGTATGGTTTATGGGGTTTATGGGGTTTAGGGGTTGTATGGGGTTTAGGGGTGTATGGGTTTAGGGGAGGTTGTATGGGGTTTAGGGGGGGGTTGTATGGGGTTTAGGGGGTTGTATGGGTTTGGGGTGTTATGGGGTTTAGGTGGGGTTGTATGGGGTTTAGGGGTGGTTGGGTTATGGGGTTGGAGGTTGTATGGGGTTTAGGGGGGGTTTGGTAGGGGTTTATGGTTTGGGGGGTTGTTGGGGTTTGGTGGGGTTGTAGGGTTTAGGAGGTTGAGGGTTTATGGGTTTAGGGGTTTGGTGAGGTTTGAGGTTTTGGGTTTAGGGTTGTATGGGTTGGGTTTAGGTTGTATGGGTTGGTGTGTAGGGGTTTAGGGGGTTGTATGGGGTTTAGGGGGGGTTGTATAGGGTTTGGGTTTGGGTTTAGGGTTTATGGGGTTGGGGGTTTGTTTGGGGTTTAGGGGGGTTGTATGGGTTTAGGTGGGTTGTATGGGGTTTTTGGGGGGTTGTATGTTGGGTTTGTGCAGGTTTGAGGTTTATGGTTAGGGTTTGTTGGGGTTGGGTTTAGTTGTATGGGGTTGGGGGTTGTATGGGGTTTGGCAGGTGGTTGTTGGTTTGGAGGTTGGGGTTGTATGGGGTTTAGTTGTAGGTTGAGGTTGTATGGGTTAGTGAGGTGTTGGTTTAGGGGTTTGGTTAGGGTTGTATGGGGTTGGGGGTTGTATGGGGTTTGTTGGGTTGAGTTGTATAGGAGTTTGGGAGTTTTGATAGGTTTGAGGTTTATTGGTTTGGTTTGTGCATTATGGTTGTTTATCGATTGTTGTACGACAGATATCTCATCAGAGACACACAAACACACACACATAGCACCCTTGCTCTATTGGAATCACATTTACACACACATTGCACACACGTATGTACACACACACACACACACACACACACACACACAGCTTCATCACCCTGCTGAAATCACACACACACACACACACACATAGCACCCTTGCTCTACTGGAATCATATTTACACACATATTGCACACACGTATGTACACACACACACACACACACACACAGCCCCCTCACCCTGCTGGAATCACACATACACACACACACACACACACACACACACACACAGTGCACACTCATACGCATATACACATACACACACACACACACCCAGACACACACACACACACACACACAGCCTCTTCACTTTACAGAAATCACACTCCTCTTCTGTAAGTCCTTAGCAGCTCGTGAGCTGGGCTGCATAGCTGGGGCTGGGAACAGGTGTGTAATTGTGCTGCATAGCACACGCAAGTCTAAGTGCAGAGGGACTGGGGAAATCTGAACAGACAAAGCTGAAAGTGGGCCGGCTGTGAGCCAGGTGGATAAACCTGGCTCAGAAATCACATTACACACGCTGCTGAATTAGCACGGCCGATCAGCCCCGCCCCATTGTGTGCCCGTGGAATTACGCGGCAGCGTGGTGTAGATGGTGTGTTTACCCCATAAAGCTACTGATTAACCTGTTGATACAGAACAGCGGAGGCAAACAATGGTAAATGTACAATGCGTGTGGATTCTTAACTGACTGCTTAATGAGTGGATTTAGTTTGCTAAGATCCTTGGAAATGTAATATGCTTTTGTATTTTGAAAGCCTTAATAACAGACAAACAGTGCCAAGTTCACACATTATCCTGATTTTCTGCTGCATGACAAAGAGAATGTGAACAAAAGAAAGCAGTGCTTCAGATATATTGTAATACTTGGCATAACCACTTGAAAAAGAAAATGACATCCTTGGTTTTGTATTTTGCAATCCATTTCTAGAAGTAATGAGAACTGAAATGTACTAAACAAAAGCATTATGGAGCACAAAGCTCACGGGTACAACACGCATCTGCAGTTCTGCGTGTAAGACCTCGGATCACGTTTCACAAAATGGCATCTTTAGAACCTGAAATACCTGCCGGAACTCTTAACATTATCCCTGTAGACAGACATTAATGCCCACGCTGTCACGACCTACAGAGAGTGTGTGCGTGCGTGTGTGTGTGTGTGTGTGTGTGTGTACTTTTTGTACTAGGGATTGCAATCTTTCTCTCATTTCAGCTACTTGACAAATGTCCTCCAGAGAAGTAAGTATTTTAAAACTATAACCAGTTCAGTTAATGGGGCATCAGGGTCAGACAGTTCTAGCACTGGTGGGGGGGGGGTTGGGGGGGGGGTAAAGTGTACAGGTTTCTGAAATAAACTCACGCAGTTGGAAACTGACGGCAGCACAAAGTCCTCCATTCAGTTACTGCAGGTGAAATCAAACCTTGGCAGAGATCAGTGTGCAAAAATACTCTGTGCATCACAAACTCCTCCTGTGGATTTCAATCATTTTCCACCCAACATCCTCCAAAGGCAATTTGCTCCAATTGCAATTAGGTGACTAAAGTCCTTGAGGAAGGTCCCCGACCCCATTGGGCACAGAGACTCAAAGCTATTCATCACAGGGAGTAATCTGTCACTACAGCGCATTGGATAGGACAGGTTTCCCGGCCTACATTAGCCAATCTCACCAAACTGTGTGGTGCTGCAGAAAGTCCTATTTCTACTGGGGACAGGTGCTTTATAGTGAAACTATCCTTTATTCAGTGAAAATAATCACATCTTTCTTCATGTAAACAAAATGCTGTTCCTAAATATTTTTTATGTTTAGATAGTATTACGCACTAAATATTAGACACTTTAGGTTAGTTGAGAGGCTTTAATGCAAGGATATGTGCTTTTCATTTTTGTCATGGTAAATTGAAGTCACAATTTAAGTTCAAATGGACATTGTCCACTGGAGTCTGCTTGTGCTGCTGGAAAGTATAATGTAATTAGAGACAGACAGCTAACTTATCTTTCCGTCCATAATCCAATGAGCATGTGTCCAATGAGCAGACAGCTGTGCCAATGAGGAGTACTGAGAAACAGCTCAGTATGATCTCAAACAATTACACAGACAATTCTTTAAATTAGGAAATAAAGCACAATATACCAAAATAACAATGCAGGCATGCAACTGGTTAAACAATAATGAAACTATAGTGCTACATTAAAATAAGAAACAAAAATGAACTGCAAAAATGCAAAAGCATCAAACGTCTTTTCCTTGTGAAACAGTTTTATTATCTTACTACCAAACCAGTGCACTGAGCTAATAAATGCAATTTCTGTAATACACAAATACAAGCAGAATGCATGTAAATGAATCATTATAAAGCTCTAAAAAGGTCATTTTTATAAGTGGTATGTGCACACAGAAAATTGGCAGAAAAAAGGTACAAATGCAAGGCCGTAATCTACACAACCAGATATTTATGTTAAATAATAATATGTGGTATTAACCTGCCCAGGATAAGCGGGTATAGCTAATGGATGGATGGATCATCGGTGGTATTGATGGAACAGCTTGCAGTTGGATAAGCGGGTATAGCTAATGGATGGATGGATGGATCATCGGTGGTATTGATGGAACAGCTTGCAGTTGGATAAGCGGGTATAGCTAATGGATGGATGGATGGATCATCGGTGGTATTGATGGAACAGCTTGCAGTTGGATAAGCGGGTATAGCTAATGGATGGATGGATGGATCATCGGTGGTATTGATGGAACAGCTTGCAGTTGGATAAGCGGGTATAGCTAATGGATGAATGGATGGATCATCGGTGGTATTTATGGAACAGCTTGCAGTTGGATAAGCGGGTATAGCTAATGGATGAATGGATGGATCATCGGTGGTATTGATGGAACAGCTTGCAGTTGGATAAGCGGGTATAGCTAATGGATGGATGGATGGATCATCGGTGGTATTGATGGAACAGCTTGCAGTTGGATAAGCGGGTATAGCTAATGGATGGATGGATGGATCATCGGTGGTATTGATGGAACAGCTTGCAGTTGGATAAGCGGGTATAGCTAATGGATGGATGGATGGATCATCGGTGGTATTGATGGAACAGCTTGCAGTTGGATAAGCGGGTATAGCTAATGGATGGATGGATGGATCATCGGTGGTATTGATGGAACAGCTTGCAGTTGGATAAGCGGGTATAGCTAATGGATGGATGGATGGATCATCGGTGGTATTGATGGAACAGCTTGCAGTTGGATAAGCGGGTATAGCTAATGGATGGATGGATGGATCATCGGTGGTATTGATGGAACAGCTTGCAGTTGGATAAGCGGGTATAGCTAATGGATGAATGGATGGATCATCGGTGGTATTGATGGAACAGCTTGCAGTTGGATAAGCGGGTATAGCTAATGGATGGATGGATGGATGGATGTTCAGTGGTATTGTTGGAACAGCTTGCAGTTGTAGCTCCACTTGGCTGGGCACACTACATGGGGATGTATCTGTATTTAGATTACCTTGTACCTCTGGCACCCACAGAACCTGCTTCTGCTGGAGAATTAGTGTCAGACCTGGACCCCAACAGACGATAAAAAAGAAAATGAAAGACTGTGATCTTCAGAAAGCTCAAATGTCAGAAAATCAGATGCTAAGCAGCTCCGAGTGACACTTCCCTAGAGCAGCGCAGCACACTGGCATACCACGCCGACAGAAAAAAACTGCGAGCGACGTACTGACGTTGATGTGACGTGCCAACAGTAGGCCTAAATGTTCTTTTGGGGTTTTAATTAACATTTTAATGACATTTATTTTGGCTTTTGTGAATGGGATTTGTTCATTTAAGTTTTTTAAATTCATTTGAACATAAACATTTTTTTAAAGGATTTTTCACACGGCACACCTGACCTCGCCTGACGGCACACCAGAGTGCCGCGGTACACCAGTTGGGAAACGTTGCCCTAGAGTGCTCCCTGAATCCATCGCGCTTCCCATCATCTGGTGGTGACAGCATCAGGTCATTTTAACATGGAAAGAATATATAAGATAAGATATACTTTTATTGAACCCCGTGGGGTAATTTGTCCTCTGCATTTGACCCATTCTAGTTACTTAGAATGGGTCAAATACTCCCTCAAACGTCGGTGAAACAGGAGTAGGTGCTTGTCGTTACTGCGTAGTAAATGTGTTTGAGCCCAAGATCCATTGCCTCTTATTGCAAAAATACTTCCAAGAGTAAATAAATTATTTTCCACAAAAAGGATGAACAAAATAAAAGGCTCAATTTCAGTCTGCTGCAACCTGGAGGACACTGAAGTACCACCTAAATATCCATCCATCCATTATCTATACCCGTTTATCCTGTGCAGGGCTGCGGGCAGTGCTGGAGCCTATCCCAGCGTACATTGTGCAAGAGGCTGGATTATACCCTGGACAGGCTGCCAACCTATCGCAGGGCACACACACCATTCACTCACACACTCAAGCCTAATACTAATGTCTCTAATGCAATTTAGAGTATCCAATACTAACCTTGCTTAGGGGACTCACTCAAACTAAAACATTTTTGAAAAATGTGCTCCACCATGACCTTCCAACCCAGGCAGGTGGTACATTGGTTGAGGTGGTAATATGGGGTTCAAGCAGAGGGGGGAGTTCGGCGGATTTAGGGGGGGGGGGCGGTGTTGGGAAATTATCCATCCTTTAAAAACAGAGCCATTTCCACACCACTGGGACTTCAGCATAATTGCTGCCAGCCTCTGCCAGTCAAATCAGTCCAATCCCAGTGGTGCACCAGCAGAAAGCTCATTACCTGGATCCTGAAGGTGAACCATGGAGTATGACTGGGGGGGCAGGGTGGGGAGGGGGGGGGGCGCAGCAGGAGGGGATTAGCGAGCCTGCCGGGTGAAGCTGTGTGGGCCAGCGTGTCAAATGCAGATCCTCACAGATCACAGGCTGAGTATCCTGCCTAAAGATCCGTCACACTTCCCCGAAGAGCCACCGGAACAGGAACGGGCGCTAGGATAAGAGTTTCAGCTGCAGGGTCAGGGGTCAGGGGTCAGGGGAAACAGCCACTGCATGACGATCAGACAGCACCATAGTAACCAGCACTAACACCGGTCAGGAGACTGACGGAGTAACAACGATGAGACTGACTTTATAGACAAAGAGCACAGGAGCATGTAGAGAAAAAGGTGGAGAAAAGTTCAGAAAGTGAGAGAAATATGTAAGCTTTTATCTCACCGTATCCTGCAGAGAAAGAGATGGAGAATTAGTGGAGGAAGCAGAGCAGTAGAGTGAGAGAGAGCCGGCCTGTCAGCTGGGTTGTTGTTTGGATGTTAACGATCCACACGCTCCCCCCCCCCCCCCGCGCCAGCTCCCATCCAGCTGTGAGCAGGTGCACAGGTGAACAGGTGAACAGGTACACCCAGGGGACTGGCTGAGAGCTTCTGCCATCTGTGCTGCAACTACAGAGAGAAACAGATTGAAGCAGGACTGCAGAAATCCAATCCCACCTTCCAGGAATGCAGGGATCCAATCCCACCTTCCAGGACTGCAGGTATCCAATCCCACCTTCCAGGACTGCAGGGATCCAGTCCCACCTTCCAGGACTGCAGGGATCCAGTCCCACCTTCCAGGACTGCAGGGATCCAATCCCACCTTCCAGCTGTCAGTGAAATATTCACTTCCTATCAGAAAGAAGACAGCAGAGCTGTGAGCTCCTGGGTTATTTTATTATTTTATTTCTCACATTTGGACGTTGACAACACCTGCAGTTGCCTTGGTGTGTTTTGTGTATTTGTTGGAACCACTGGTTTGTTCCAAATAACCAAAATGAAATGAAAATATGTAACCATACCCAAACAAATATATTTTACAAATATTTGCAAATGAATCTATTGTATTATTGCGATTATTCTTATTCTTATTCTTATTCTTATTATTATGTAGCAAAGGAACAGTGAGGTTGAAGTTTGCTAAAGCTAGAAAATAGCTACTTTCTCGAAATAAAGTAACTACTTTTTGAGCTTTATATGAGCGGGTAAATAGCCAAATCTCACTTTCCGAATGACTCGCGGTTGATGACGACTTCTGCCTCATCCCAGTCCATGCAGTACCATAAACAGAGAGAATTGGATGTAAAGGTTTTGATCATTTTCTCCTCTTGTTATCCCTCTCTACACCTCCCTATTCTAAAGACAAAGATTTCCCAGCATGCCATGCATTGTCCCTTGTATGACCCCTTTGTAATGATGTCACTGTCTGGCCGCAGGCGGGGTCAGAGCTCGGTCACTTTTTGTCCAATCAGATCTGTTTACCTAGACTCCGCCTTATTGTAATTTCGGCCCGAGACAAATGCAGAAACGCCATTGGAGCTTGTGGAAAGCGAAGGAAAACAAATCGCAAATCCAAAGCCGAAAATCACAAAACGCAAGTCCTTATATGGTAGCAAGTTAATGCACGATGCCCTACTTTTCCAGATCTTCATTCCCTCTATAATCTTTTGTCTACAAAAAAAAGGACGATTTCCTGCCACATCCACTTCGTTTTGGGAAGAGCGTTTTCCTCTTTCGATTGGTTTGGGGATAATTTCCTTTCATGCGCGTTCACAGGTCAGCGGTGATACTGAAAGGTAGCGTGTTTGGGGTAATGAGCTGACACTCCTCTGCGTGTTCTAACACCCTCGGCACGTCTGACTCACACTGCTGCACAGCGCGTAGGAATGTTCACCCATTACCCACAACCCCTCACTGCCCCGTCCTTTGTGTACCTGTCACCTGGCATTAGGCAGCTCCCCTCTCCGCTGGAGAGGGGGAACAGAGGAGGAACATCTGCTCGAGAGGGAGGAATGAGGTGGGTGAACTGCAGAACCCCATCTCAGCAGAACCCCATCTCAGCAGAACCCCATCTCAGCAGAACCCCATCTCAGCAGAACCCCATCTCAGCGTCGCGCTCTCCTACTAAGGCGCGGAACCCCAACTCATAATCTTCGCCCATTCTCCATTAACAACCGTCCTGCATAGGTGTGACAACGTTATCTTTCCAGCTGAACAATGATTCCCTTTGTAAAAATACATTCAGCACAAATGGAAGTGTGGAGTAAAGGCTTTTTAAGTTCATCAATGTTTTGGGACACAGGGGAGCATGTAAAATATGCTCTGAACCACTGTCCTTAAAATTACTGAACATTTATAAAGCCATTTCTGAAGTCCCTAGCCTTCACTCTTCCAAATAACCCCAGATTTTCAGGTGGATTTTCAGGTGGATTTTAAGATGGATTTTCAGCTGGATTTTCAGGTGGACAACACATCTAATTCCCACCTCTAAGGGGTTCTGACATAAATGTACACCTACGCTGGACAGAGTCTGAGGACCTGCGTTGATTTCTTGCTGTGGTGGTTTTTGGTGTTTTAGGCAGCTGTGTTAGTGCCTTTCCTGGGGGGCGGAGACTCGTCCCCTGCTGGGGGGCGGAGACTCGTCCCCTGCTGGGGGGCAGAGATTCGTCCCCTGCTGGGGGGCGGAGACTCGTCCCCTGCTGGGGGGCGGAGACTCGTCCCCTGCTGGGGGGTGGTGATTCGTCCCCTGCTGGGGGGCAGAGATTCGTCCCCTGCTGGGGGGGCGGAGACTCGTCCCCAGCACAAGGACAGAGAGGAGGACACAATGATTGCTTTCACTGTGACTAAGACAGATAAATATCAGAGTCTGGCTAATGAGCTGTAATGAACCCCCCCCCCCCCAGTACCCACACCCCCCCTCCCATTACCCACCCCACCCCCCCATTACCCACACTAACACCCCCACTACCCACTCCACCCCCATTACCCACACCAACACCCTCCCATTACCCAGCCCACCCCCCATTACCCACCCCAGCCCCCGCCATTACCCAGCCCACCCCACCTCCCTCACGGTGGAAGGCTCTTGCAGGGTTTACACACAGCAGAGTCACTGCAGCAGTACTGGGGGGTGGGGGGGGGCAGAGCGCAGAAAAGCTTCAGCACTGTCTGTCAGGGGAGACTGAGACAAAACAAAGAGAAATGATTTTGGGGCGCACAGTATCCCCATCTGAGCAGCGTCAGAGCACAAGAGCCATCGGGCTAATTACAATACAGGATGCTAATCTTACTGCTACACTGCTACACCTAATCTTACTGCTACACTGCTACATCTAATCTTACTGCTACACTGCTACACCTAATCTTACTGCTACACTGCTACACCTAATCTTACTGCTACACTGCTACACCTAATCTTACTGCTACACTGCTACATCTAATCTTACTGCTACACTGCTACATCTAATCTTTCTGCTTCACTGCTACATCTAAACTTACTGCTACATCTAATCTTACTGCTACACTGCTACATCTAATCTTACTGCTACACTGCTACATATAATCTTACTGCTACACTGCTGCATCTAATCTTACTGCTACACTGCTACATCTAATCTTACTGCTACACTGCTACATCTAATCTTACTGCTACACTGCTACATCTAATCTTACTGCTACACTGCTACATCTAATCTTACTGCTACACTGCTACATCTACATTACATTACATTTATTTGGCAGACGCTTTTATCCAAAGCGACGTACAAAAAGTGCATTTCATGGTCATAGACAACTGCTAAACACAGGTTCAGTAAGGTACAATACTTATTTTGTACAGCTATTTCTAGCCAAGAACACAGTTTAGTTCACACAGTGAACACTATTCAGACCTAACCTCTGCAAAGCCAACTAGGCAGAAGAATAAGCTACAGTATTAGGACAAATACAAATTACCCAAAAGTGCTGGGATGGGGCAACATGTAACAAGTGTCATGAAAAAAAGGGGGGGGGGGGATTTAGAGTGAAATACACAGCGTGGTGGTGGTTAGTCTAGGTATAGTTTGAAGAGATGAGTCTTCAGGGCACAGCGGAAGATGGGTAGTGAGGGGGAGGTTCGGAGAGGGACGGGGAGTTCGTTCCACCACTGGGGAGCTAGGGTGGAGAAGCTCTGTGATCCCTTTGGGCGGGTGGGAGGGGTTACAAGGCGCCCTGCTGCCGCAGAGCGGAGTGGTCGAGCAGGCACATAGAATCGAGTCATGTCCTGCAAGTAGATGGGGGCTGTCCTGTTGGCAGCAGTGTAGGCAATCTAATCTTACTGCTACACTGCTACATCCAGCGCTGGGCTTCCATGCTGAATAGACTAAGGCAGATATTTGTTAGGAGCTCATCTACCGAAACCAGTTCTTATTTAAATGATTCCGTCTCCAAGGTTACAAACCTCTGCTCATCCTGAGTGTGTAGACTGTTGGAATATTCACAGTGTTTCTAATGTATCCACAGAAAATGCTGTTACTCATGTGCAGCCATCCATATTCCAGACCAGTATGAAACACAGTGTAGACCAGGGGTCCTCAATCTTATCCAGAAAGGGCCGGTGTGGGTGCAGGCTTTCATTCCACTAATCAAGGTCCTTAGCAAAGACTCTAGTGGTTGATTAGTAGAATCAGGTGTGTAACTGCTTGGTTGGAACAAAAGCCTGCACCCACACCGGCCCTTTCTGGATAAGATTGAGGACCCCTGGTGTAGACCATCCAGACCAGTATGAGACACATTGTAGATCATCCAGACCAGTATGAGACACAGTGTAGACCATCCAGACCAGTAGGAGACACAGTGTAGACCATCCAGACCAGTATGAGACACAGTGTAGACCATCCAGACCAGTAGGAGACACAGTGTAGACCATCCAGACCAGTATGAGACACAGTGTAGACCATCCAGACCAGTATGAGACACAGTGTAGACCATCCAGACCAGTAGGAGACACAGTGTAGACCATCCAGACCAGTATGAGACACAGTGTAGACCATCCAGACCAGTATGAGACACAGTGTAGACCATCCAGACCAGTAGGAGACACAGTGTAGACCATCCAGACCAGTATGAGACACAGTGTAGACCAGCCTGAAAAACAGCCGCTTTAGAGATGCAACACACACGCTCAGCTGCAGTTCTGCTTTGATGTCATTCTGGAGTCTGAGACGCATGAAACAGCCGCATATTCACATTCACATTCACATTCACATTCACATTCACATTCACATTCACATTCACATTCACATTCACACGCTGACAGCAAACACACCAGAGAGAGCAACTTGACAAGAACACAATGCCAAAGTCACAAACACCCGATTTGGTACCTAAGGGACTGTAAACACGACTTGGTTAAAATTACAAAAATAGTGTTTCAGATCCAAAAAAGAAATACATAAAAATAATTATGAGGAATATAATTTGTGCAGTATTCTTAAGAGTGCCACAGTTCATTTATTCATCCTGAATAAAGGCAAAAAGAAAAAAGGTCTGTAAATAAATAATTCAATATGCAGGCCGTAAATAATAGTTCACGATTACTTGCTGCTGTGTACATAGATTCAAGCAGCTAGCATACTGAAATGCAAAATTATGAATTGATAATAAGACCAGTGATTTGTGATCCTCTAATTCACATGGTGACATTTAACAGATGACCACTGGAAATGTAGTCAGAAAATTTAATTCCACAAATCCCTTTGATAACGGTACACACATTTCCCAAATGGATTAGAGAATAATTTATTTTGTCAGCTTTAGCTTTTTTTATTTTGGGCTTGTAGTCTTACACCATCCCTCTTCCAAATGCACACATATTCTCACACACGCACGCACACACACACACACACATACACACATGCATGTACGCATGCACACACATGCACACACATACTCACACACATGTACACATGCACACGCACACACACACACACACTCACACACACGCCCACACACACACACAGACTGCATTTTAGGAAGCATTGGCAATAACAGTTTTAAAGTTGTGAGGGCTGTACACACAGTGTAGTGTAATGAGTGTAATGAGCAGGGCGGTACACACAGAGTGTAATGAGCAGGGCGGTACACACAGAGTGTAATGAGCAGGACGGTACACACAGAGTGTAATGAGCAGGGCGGTACACACAGAGTGTAATGAGCAGGACGGTACACACAGAGTGTAATGAGCAGGACGGTACACACAGTGTGTATGAGCAGGACGGTACACACAGAGTGTAATGAGCAGGACGGTACACGCAGAGTGTAATGAGCAGGACGGTACACACAGAGTGTAATGAGCAGGGCGGTACACACAGAGTGTAATGAGCAGGACGGTACACACAGAGTGTATGAGCAGGTTTGTACACACAGAGTGTAATGAGCAGGACGGTACACGCAGAGTGTAATGAGCGTGAGCAGGACGGTACACACACAGGCCCGATGCTAAATGGCGTGCCATTTGTCCTGTAATTCAGGCAGGTCCCCACGTCTTCATGCAGACGTGACCAATTAGCCGCAGCGAGTGAGGGAAAAGCAAGGGATTAGAGCAGAAAAGAGGAGGGGGGGAAGACTGGAGGGAGGAGTGGGAGAGAGCGTGTCTTTAGGGAATGAGAAAGGGAGGCTTTTCTTAGAGAACAGGAGGGGGTGTGCGTTTTGCTGGCTCCATTGATGCTCTGTGAGAGCGTGTTGGCAAACACATCACCGCGTAACATCAAAGGTTCACAACATGCAGCTTATGTAAACCCATTTGATTGACAGGGACAATTGTAAATATTTCATGAACTCTATGTACAGTGTCAAAATATGTATGAATTCATGTTCCTATACAGAAATACTGCCCTTTCAAATAATGCTATGTGTTTTTGTTCCTCCTTTGAAGTTTCTTTCATTTATTTCACTCTGATGGTTTTGCTCTAGTAACATACTGCAGGAGATCAGCTATGCACTGGCACTCTGCGCATACTCCCATCCTCAGAATGGTTCATGCATGTAGCTGCTGCTCGCACTGACACAGTGGCTTTTCAGAGGACACTGACAGGAACAGGTTACCCTTGCAAATTAGGGGTGTGTGTGGGGGGGGGGGTGATGTGGGGGGGCATGGGGGGGTTCTGGGGGAGCATTGCAAGGCTTGTTCATCTATCATGTAGCAGAGTGGAAAGCAGATTTCTGTTTGCCGTCTTTGTGTTTTCTCATCTGAGATCAAATTTATTCTGCCTCTGCAACAGTGTGTAATCCTCTCACAGTCCTCCAAAAGCAGACCGGGTGGGGGGCAACATGGGGGAGGGGGCGTGGTGGGGGTGCAACACCCAGGGACAGAGCTGCCTGATCACACAGAGCGGCGATCACACAGCGGGGCGACATAGCTCAGGAGGTAAGACCGATTGTCTGGCAGTCGGAAGGTTGCCGGTTCAAACCCCGCCCTGGGCGTGTCGAAGTGTCCTTGAGCAAGACACCTAACCCCTAACCACTCTGGCGAATGAGAGGCATCAATCGTAAAGCGCTTTGGATAAAAGCGCTATATAAATGCAGTCCATTTACACAGAGTCTCTTTAACTGGAGAAGGAGGGAGTGAGAACGGCACAATGTCTGCGGCACATTAACAAATCTAACAAACGCTGAACCAGGGCGCAGAGCACGCAGCACAAAGCACACAGCACACAGCACACAGCACGCAACACTGCTTTTCACACACACGCATCCCAGGAGAGCTGCACTGCTCATACTGTCATCACCTGGAGAAAGAGCAGCAGAACCAGGCCTCAGGCTGCTCTCTGCCACATAACCAGGTCATTATTAAACTACTCTTTAGGACACAGTACAGCCCCTGAAGATAACAGGCCAAGATTCATCTGTCATCACTAATATTCAGAATTAATTTCTTCTTTCATAGTAACACATTTTGCTGGAACTGGTCAGGGATCTGCAGGAGTGTTTAAATCTAAAGGATTAGAGAAGTTCATATTTGACGCAGGTCTGATTCGGCTCATTCATTCATCCGGCCATCACTCACAGAGCTGTCACTCAGAGCTGTCACTCAAAGGTCTGTCACTCACAGAGCTGTCACTCACAGGGCCACACTCACAGAGCTGTCACTCACAGGACCACACTCACAGAGCTGTCACTCACAGGGCCACACTCACAGAGCTGTCACTCACAGGGTTGTCACTCACAGGACCACACTCACAGGGCTGTCACTCACAGGGCCACACTCACAGGGCTGTCACTCACAGGGCCACACTCACAGAGCCACACTCACAGAGCTGTCACTCACAGGGCTGTCACTCACAGAGCCACACTCACAGGGCTGTCACTCACGGAGCTGGCTGTGTTCAGGGGGATGGTGTGCAGGGGGTTGATGTGCAGGGGATGGTGTTCAGGGGGTTGATGTCCAGGGGGCAGGTGTGCAGGGGGTTGATGTGCAGGGGATGGTGTGCAGGGGGTTGATGTTCAGGGGGTTGATGTGCTGGGGATGGTGTTCAGGGGGTTGATGTGCAGGGGGCTGATGTGCTGGGGATGGTGTTCAGGGGGTTGATGTGCTGGGTATGGTGTGCAGGGGGTTGATGTGCAGGGGATGGTGTGCAGGGGGCTGATATGCGGGGGTTGATGTGCAGGGGATGGTGTTCAGGGGATGGTGTTCAGGGGGTTGATGTGCTGGGGATGGTGTGCAAGGGGTTGATGTGCAGGGGGATGGTGTTCAGGGGGTTGGTGTGCAGGGGATGGTGTGCAGGGGGCTGATATGCAGGGGGTTGATGTGCTGGGGATGGTGTTCAGGGGGTTGATGTGCTGGGGATGGTGTTCAGGGGGTTGATGTGCAGGGGGTTGATGTGCTGGGGATGGTATTCAGGGGGTTGATGTGCTGGGGATGGTGTGCAGGGGGTTGATGTGCTGGGGATGGTGTGCAGGGGGTTGATGTGCTGGGGATAGTGTGCAGGGGGTTGATGTGCTGGGGATGGTGTGCAGGGGATGGTGTTCAGGGGGATGGTGTTCAGGGGGTTGATGTGCTGGGGATGGTGTTCAGGGGGTTGATGTGCAGGGGGTTGATGTGCTGGGGATGGTATTCAGGGGGTTGATGTGCTGGGGATGGTGTGCAGGGGGCTGGTGTGCAGGGGCATGGGGGCTGATGTCTTGGACAGAGTGCAGTTCAGAAAGTTGGGAAAAGCTGGTGAAGTTGTGGGCAGCTGAGGCAGGCTGAACTTCCAGTAAAGATCAATATCGAGCAGTCAGCTGCCCTCAGCGATAAAGCCGAAAGACTCCTCTCTGTATTAAACTGTAAAATATTTTATAGTCTCTGCAGCGGCTCTTAAATTTCCTCCGGCTGCTTTTGGGAAAGCGCAGACCCCTGTGTCCTGCTGTGGGCAGCGGAGCACACACAGCCAGAGAGGGGAAGTGAAGGGCAGAGTCTGGGGGGTGGGGCAGGGGGGCGGGGGTCAGGGAAACAGCCCTGGCAGGGGTTAGAATTTAAATACACTTGGAGTTGCTTCAGTTTCAAAGGTCCAGTTTGTTAAATGTGCATTATGAAGTTACCCACACAATAAAATGACCAGTGTTCATTCAACACAAACAGAGTACATACGAGCCCACTAGGGACCAGAGTAAGACCACGTCTTGATAGGGCTGATTTAGCACTGAACATTTTACTGTGCTGCTGCTGTTCCTAACACACACCCACACACACACGCACGCACGCACGCACGACCACACACACACACACACTAACCCTAACCCTAACACACAGCTTTAGGTGCTGGAGGAAGGAAGAGCAGATTACTTCCTGTATGCCACAGTGGGCATGGCATGCTTAGGTGTTTCTGAAAACGCGCCTCAGACATTTTAAACATGAAGAGAGGAGAGGTGCAGAAGCTGTACAGCAATCCAAATGAGCTGCAGTATATGAAGTTAGGTTTTTATATTTATATTTTTTTTTTATTATTTTTATAATAAAAATTTTATTTCATTAAAAGAAACATTTTTTAAATGCATAATATAAATGACAAAATAAGACAGAGACCAAAATATGTATCATATTTCTTAAATAATTTAATTGCAAAAGGGTTTTTTAAAAATATTTCTACAAGAATGCATCTCTTATTTGTTTTTGTCTTCATTAAATACATCTTGATGATTCCAAACAAAAAAGCAATTGCATTTCAAACTGTTTTCCCCATCACCACACAGGTACAGACACTCTTAATCTTTCTGTTTTGGTTTGAATGTGACTGGAAACCAGGCATCAGTGAGACAGAAGGAAAGAGCGGGAAGCCCGGAAGGCTGCGAGGTGAAGGGGAGCTTGGAGAAGGGTGTGGGAACAAGAAGGGGTGGGAAGCCTGAAGAAATAAGGATCTCAGAGGGAAAGCCAGTCCATGTCAATGTCATATGCAACTTCAGGACAAAGGGAGGCTAGAAGACACCCATCGTGCCAGTCTGACCACCACATGCAAACTATGTCACAACAAAGCACACTGGTGGCAGAAGAGACACACACACTCTGGGGACAGATGTGACACACACACACACACACTCTGGGGACAGATGTGACACACACACACACACACACACTGGGGACAGATGTGACACACACACACTCTGGGGACAGATGTGACACACACTCACTGGGGACAGATGTGACACACACACACACTCTGGGGACAGATGTGACACACACACACACTGGGGACAGATGTGACACACACACACACACTCTGGGGACAGATGTGACAAACACACACTCTGGGGACAGATGTGGCAGACAAACACACACTGGGGACAGATGTGACACACGCACACACTCTGGGGACAGATGTGGCAGACACACACACACTGGGGACAGATGTGACACATACACACAGATGTGGCACACACACACACACTTTGGGCACAGATGTGGCACTGTTCCTGTTTTTACATTTATAGAACATTTGAATAAGTTGAAGATACTTTTTCCCTTAAAAATTCAGATCAGCATTTTTTCTGAGAAAACGGATGAAAATTCCATGCTAAGCATTCCTTCAAATGCCTGACTGACTGGAAGCTCCCCAAAGCAATGGAAGTACCTTCACTTTACCACTAGGGGGTGGACAATTCACAAGGGGATCCACTGAAATAGCCCTGAAGAGTTTAATGATAATCTGACCCCTGCAAACTCTCTCAGTCCAGCGATGGGTCAGTGTGCAAACAGCAGCCCTCACACAGGACCTGCAGCAGCCAGGAACCTGTCCTCTCTGCGACCCCTAACCTGCCCCACAGAGATTTACACTCTGACCTGAGGGACAGCATAAGTGTGTGTGTGTGTGCATGAATGTGTGTGTGTTTGCATTTGAGAGAGAGTGAGTGTGTGTGTGTGTGTGTGTGTGTATGTGTGCACATACAGAGGCATCTCTCTACTTGTCTGCCCTTCAGACATAAGCATCATCAGAAAGCAGCAGCTGCTGTGTCTGTGTTCTCAATTCTAAAGCTTCTGCAGACATAATTATTATTGGCAGTTAAGAGTTATTAAAATAGTCACTGAATGTGAAGAGATCCTTTCTGCTCCAGGGCCCTGTTATATGTGAGAGGAATCACAATTTCCTGTCCAGGTTAATGATTGATGGGGCTGTTGGATAAGACAGTGGAACTGGGCGGGGCTCCCTGCAGTCACCCTGGTGTATCAGTGACAGAGTGGAAATGGGCGGGGCTTCCTGCAGTCACCCTGGTGTATCAGTGACAGAGTGGAAATGGGCGGGGCTTCCTGTAGTAACCCTGGTGTATCAGTGACAGAGTGGAAATGGGCGGGGCTTACTGTAGTAACCCTGGTGTATCAGTGACAGAGTGGAAATGGGCGGGGCTTCCTGTAGTAACCCCAGTGTATCAGTGACAGAGTGGAAATGGGCGGGGCTTCCTGTAGTAACCCCAGTGTATCAGTGACAGAGTGGAAATGGGCGGGGCTTCCTGTGCAGTTGTATCAGTGAAGGTAGAAAATGGGCGGGCTGATCCTGTAGTGAATAAAGTTAAGTTAGAGGAATGAGGATTTGCATTTTTAATGTGGAAGGGTTTGAAAATACTGATTTGCTGATCTACTGTATAATATGAATAAAATTAATAAAATTATTAATCATTTATTTGAAGTTTGTATTGCTTGTTAATGTTGTCTAAGGGTTGAATAGTTTTGTTAGAGAGCCTTTCAAGAAATCAGGTTTAGATTATACTAGAGAGAAGACAACTAATGGACACAACAATCTGCACAATGTCATAATTATCATAATGTCAATAATGTTCTCAGAACAGGTGCAAAGGCAGGGGAATGGAAGACTCAGTATGTGTGTGTATATATAAACACCCCCCCCCCCCCCCAGGCGCAGTGGTACAGTCCAGGTGATGCAAGCGGTTATTGATCCTGGTGCTCTCCTGCTTCAGTATCTCAGACCAGAACTGTGGGCTCTGAGCTGGAATCACACTCATGACCGAGTCAAAGGGAAACAGACTGATAACCGCACAGCTCAACCCTCTCCGGGAGCAGAGACACTCACAGACACTCAGGGAGAAACAGACTGATAATCACAGACACTCAGGGAGAAACAGACTGATAATCACAGACACTCAGGAGACAGACGATAATCACCGCTCTCGGGCCTAACAGACGATAACCACAGACCTCAAAGACAGCTGAATCACAGACCTCAGAACAGACTCTCACAGATGCTGAACAGATGTCACAGCACACTCACGTGCTCACAGACACTCACAGATGCTCACAGGCGCTCACAGACGCTCAGAGACACTCACAGATGCTCAGACGCTCACAGACGCTCACAGATGCTCACAGACGCTCAGAGACACTCACAGACGCTCTTGCGAGGGTCGAGCGCTGAGTGGTACGCCTTGTCACCCGTGTAATCCACCGCCGACCAGCGAGCCACCTGGCCTACCAGCTTCACACTCACTGAGCTCTCTCACGCAGCTCCATGATAGAGCTCTACAGGAGGGGTGGACTCTGTCTCAGACGCCTCACTGAGCCCTCTGGTGCAGCTCCATGATAGAGCTCTACAGGAGGGGGGGGGGTGGAGGGAATCCTACTGATGGTCCCTATGGAAGTTTCCTATGGAAGTTTCTTGCGGAAGTTTCATACGGAAGGTTCCTACGGAAGGACGGACAGAGTCTGGAAGACTTGGTGCCAGCAGAGTGGGGAAGCTCCGCCCACTCGGGCTCTTTTGGGAAGCAGGATATGAGCGTTCAAAAACCCAGTTACACACTTCACACACAGTAAAACAGAGATAACGGCCATCTCTCTGAGACACCTGCAGCCCCAGGTACTCCCCTGCTCAGAGAGGGGCAGCATTCAGGATGCCTCCCTCTCAGTCCCTCCCCCCTCCCTCTCTCTCAGTCCCTCCCTCCTTCTCTCCCTCCCTCTCACCCCCTCCCTCCCTCCATCTCCACACCTCCGCAGCCCAGTTCGGCCCTCACACAGCTCCTGACATTCAAACGATTCCTGGGTGCTCTTGTGTTTCAGTTGCATGTTGTTTCTTTTTCTTTTCTTTTAAAAAAAACAAAAAAAACATTTACAGGCTGTTTAGAACAACAACAAAAATACAATATTCAATTTATATGAGATTGTAATAAGTATCAATTTGCCGAGTCATCCTCTTGGACTGGCGTCCATTTCCACGGTTGTACAAGGCCGACTGACCAAGAAGGTACAAATAAATACAAGGGGAATGGAGACAGTAAACAAGAGATTGATTGTAAATCCACACAATAGTAAAAAATATGTATGGTCTGTTTTTGTAGTTGCTCTCCATTGCTGAACAATGCATATATATATATATGTATTTAAACTATTTTCATTTTGGATCCATTAAAAAAATGTTAACAATTGTCCACAGATTAAGTGTTTCAGAAATAACTATCCTGCCACAATTCAGTTCATGCGCAAGTTCACGGTAGCGCATAGTTCAAGCTGTATTGTACAGTATTTGTGTTCACATCACACACACTCACACACGCGTGCGCACACACTCACACACGTGCACACACATGCGTGCACACACGTACACACTCACACACGTGCGCACACACACACACGCACACGTGCACACACACACACACACACCGAAGCTGCTCAGTCAGTCCTTCTATCCCCGACTGTGCTCAGTCCTGTCGCAGGGGGCGTGGTCACAAAGGAGTCCCACAACGGACCCGCCCACTTGAACCGCAATTCTCCCAAAAAACACAAAACCATTTTAAAAAAGGGCTGATACACAAATTAACAGCAATTATAATAGTAATAAAACACAGCCTGTCCGTATTCCCAAACCCATCAGAGCAGGCCTCAATCCAACACTTGTTTTAAAGAAAGTCTCTTTCTTCCGGAACTCCATCCGTCTCGTTGGCATGGTGATGAAGCTCCACCCCCTCCGTGCGCTCCTGACCACTGGTGTGTGTCCGCAGATAAAACATCTTCAATATGAAGACGGGGAAAGCACACAAATCTCATGCTACGGGAGTGATCCTCTGCAATTCTGTTCACCGTCAAAAACGATTTTTACTTTTCTTTTCAAGTGATCGAGCCAGTTCACTTCTTTTTTCCTTTTCTTTTTTATGCTCAAGCCCGTTCAAGTCTTTCCACCATCAGGGATCCTCTGATGGATGAGGAGAGCAGGAAGAGCTCAGGAGATCCCAGCCAACCTCAAGAAACACGCGCTCACATGCAAACCACACCCCCATTCTGGACCCCCCTGGGGGGGCGGGACGCACACGCATGCAACCCACACCCCCATGGGGTGGGGGGGGAAGGGGCTGAAGGGTTTTATAAAAAATTTACAAAATAATGTGGATACAAGTCTGTCGGGTGGAAATGGAGGGAAACGTGTCTGAGGCACTGCAGCCAGGATTCTGATTGGCTGAGACAGTCAGGCAGCTGAGCTCTCCCATTGGTTCTCTCTGGTCCAGTCCCTGCCTGGTTCTTCAGACCTGGACAGGCAGTGTTTGGTTCATCTGTAGCCTCATGTCCTGGATACTGCCCAAAATCTTCTTCTGGTGCCCCGCCAGCGTCACCCCTATCCGCAGGAGGTCCCTGGAGGGGGAGAGACAGTTTGGGTTAGGGTTAGGGTTTGGGGTTAGGGTTAGGGTTCACGGTGGGATGGAAGCATCTGGCAGATTAAATGTAAATTTCACCTGAGCTCTTTGCATAGAGACACCTGCATGTGTGTCTGCAGGCAGTGTGCATAGCACTCAGAACAAACACACACACACATGGACGCACACACACACACACACACAGAATGCAGAACACTCACACAGGCACTGTAACCCAGTTTGAGGGTAAGATCAAAGGTGTGGCGGAGCAGGCCATGGTGGGGTTAATGATTCTCCCAGAGCGCTGGCCCAGTTTCAGGCAGCTGGGTGCTTTCACACAGCCCAGCTCCAGCCCAGCTCCAGCGCAGGGAGCCAGGGAGCACAGCCAGAGAGCACAGCCAGGGAGCACAGCCAGGTTAGCCTCCCTGCACCGCCATCCCGCCGCCCAGATCAATAGCGCAGGGGTGAAGACACGAGGGGAAGCTCCACCAGGGCTCAGAGGCGCTGAGGAGTAGCGCTGTTACCGCTGCCTGGACTGAGCATGAAGAGCAGCAGCCCGCTAACGTCGCCACAGAGCCCTAACTCAGCTCCAATCACAGCCGGGCCGCGCTCGGCTGAACTCATGTTTCTGTGGGTGTGCGCTTCTCACAGAAGACTGAGGCGTTAGCCACAGCAGCCCAAAAGCTGCAGGTCTCCTTCAGCGAGCTGCGCCTCCTCTCCACATAGCGAGCTGCGCCTCCTCCCCATACATGGAGCTGCACCTCCTCTCCTCCCCACACAGGGAGCTGCACCTCCTCTCCTCCCCACACAGGGAGCTGCACCTCCTCTCCTCCCCACACAGGGAGCTGCACCTCCTCTCCTCTCCATGACTCTCCATTCGCTGCTGTGCGGGAAATTCCAGGTGTAAACACACGATTAAGCAAAGTGAGAGCGGAGTCGCTCCGGCTGTGCGTGCTGCTGCTTGTTACCCTGAGCAACACCGGCGTGTGGAGAAGCGCTTAGCCCAGCGACCCCCCCCCGCCACCCCGCCACCCGCCCCCCCCCGCGCCACTCTTTAACACAAATTAATCTGTTTTTCTCTCCTCTTCCGCCTCGCCCTGCTCATCACGTCAGCGATGGAGGAGAAAATGATAATAAATGAAGATCGTTAGGAGAATTACCGCCATTAAGAACAGCCGCCGCGCCTCCTGATTGGTACACCTGTCACGCTGCCAAATTGAAACAAATGACCTCCCCTTCATTCCCTCTACCCTTCATTCTCTCCCCTTCCATTCTCTCTACCCTTCATTCTCTCTCTCCTTCACTCTCTCTCCCCTTCCATTCTCTCTCCCCTTCATTCCCTCTACCCTTCATTCTCTCTCCCCTTCATTCCCTCTACCCTTCATTCTCTCCCCTTCCATTCTCTCTACCCTTCATTCTCTCTCCTTCACTCTCTCTCTCCTTCCATTCCCTCTACCCTTCATTCTCTCTCCCCTTCCATTCCCTCTACCCTCTCTCCTTCATCTCCCCTTCCATTCTCTCTACCCTTCATCTCTCCATTCCTCTACCTCTCTCTCCCTTCCATTCCCTCTACCCTTCATTCTCTTCCCCTTCCATTCCCTCTACCCTTCATTCTCTCTCCCCTTCCATTCCCTCTACCCTTCATTCTCTCTCCCCTTCCATTCCCTCTACCCTTAATTCTCTCCCCTTCCATTCTCTCTACCCTTCATTCTCTCTCTCCTTCACTCTCTCTCTCCTTCCATTCCCTCTACCCTTCATTATCCCTCTTTCTACCCCCTCTCTCCTTCCACCCCTCCCCCCTCCTAATGGGGCTGATACACTCATTGTTAGGTCTGTGTTCCTTTATTTGATCATAACTGAGTGGATCACTGTCCCTCTCTCCTGTGTGTTGGCGTCGCGTCTGAAAGCAACTGAAGGATTTGAGCTGCAGTCCTTACGGTGGGACTGTGCAGGAGCAGCGGGGGAGGGGGGAGTTTTGGAGAGGGGGGAGTTTTGGCCTTTGGACACTCGTACCCCTGCCCCCCCACCCTCCCCCCTCCCCCAGATAACCTGCTGCGCCCTTTACGCCCTCCACACACACACACACACAGACAGACACAGACGCACACAGACGCACGCACACACACACACACGCACACAGACACACACACACACACACACACACACCCACACTACTCACTCTGCAGTCATCTGTGCCACCAGGTCGAAGGTGGCGAAGCCGGCATTGAGGAAGCTGTCGTGGTAACGGCTCATCTTGATGGCGTGCAGCCAGTCCCCCACAGTGGTGAAGGTGCTGTAGTCTGGAACACAGCGGTCCAGCAGTGGCTGGGACGCCCTACAGGGGGGGAGAGAGAGGGTTAGGGTCACGCCTCCACTCCACCACCAAACCGCACCCCCAAACCCCCAGCACCTCTCCCGCCCTGTAGGGGGCGCTCCTCCACTGTGTGGGACTGGTCTGGACACACCCCTGAACACCTGAGAGTGCTACCTGAGAAGCTCTGGGTCTGAACACACACCTGAACACCTGAGTGTGTGACTTGAGGAGCTCTGGGTCTGAACACACACCTGAACACCTGAGTGTGTGATCTGAGGAGCTGTGGGTCTGAACACACACCTGAACACCTGGGCGTGAGACCTGAAGAGCTGTGGGTCTGAACACACACCTGAACACCTGAGTGTGTGACCTGAGGAGCTGTGGGCCTGAACACACACCTGAACGCGTTATCTGAGGAGCTGCACTTCTCTCCTGGGGGGTTTGGGAAATGTGCGATGTGTGGAACTGTAGTAAATATGCACACATATTCAACACCAAAATAACACTTGAACTTCAATAAATCTACAACACTGTTTGACTTCTCTCTCATACACATACAGTATGCCCTCCTCTAGATCTAATAAAATCAGCAATGAGAGACAGAGTGGCAGAGAGAAAGAGAAAGATGGGGGTAGAGGGAGATGAAGGGATAGAGAGAGAGAAAAAGAGATAGAGAGGGGGGAGTGGAAGGAGAGGAAGGGATAGAGAGAGAGAGAGAGAGAGACAGACAGAGAGGCGGAGTGGAAGGAGAGGAAGGGATAGAGAGAGGAGAAGAAAGAGGGCTACTGTATCCTAGCTCTCTGATCCTTGTCTTCATTTGATGGCATTAGATTAATTAACAATTAAAATGAGAAAAAGAGAGTTATTAAGAGCGTACAGAGGCCCTATTGATACTGAGGGGTGCGGCCTGTAGAGGAGGCTGCTTTAATAAGCTGGTTATTTTGTGCTGGGGGGGGAGGGGGGTGATTAACCCAGCCCGACAGACAGCCTCTCTAAACAGGCCACTGTTCCCCATTCTGGAGGACCCAGCCCCTCTGAATGCCAGCAGCCACAGACATGCCCCCTCCAGACCCGGGACATTGGGGTCAAAGGTCACCGCTGCAATCGCTTCCCTGTTCTCAGTCATGGACAGGGTTAGGGTTAGGACAGGGGGCCAAGCCAGACACTCACACACACACGCATACTCACACGCACACGCATACTCACACGCACAAGCACACACACACACACACGCAGATGCACACTTACACACAAACATACTCACACTCACCCCCAGATGCACACTCACATGCAGATGCACACTCACACGCATATTCACACGCACAGACATGCATACTCACACTCACAAGCAGATGCATACTCACACGCACCTGAACATGCACATGCACATATCAGACCTGACGGCATGCTCAAGAGCACAGACGTGGTAACACAGCACAATGCCACAGCTCAGTGATGTCACAGTATCAGCACAGAGACACAGCACAGACACAGCACAGTGACAGCACAGACACAGCACAGTGACACAGCACAGACACAGCACAGTGACACAGCACAGACACAGCACAGTGACAGCACAGTGACACAGCACAGAGATGCCGCTCTATTTAATAACAGCAGCACACACCTCTCTCCTCATTCATTAAGCTCAACAGGAGGGCAGCTCTCCTCTGGCCCGTTTAAAATCTCGTTAGCGAGCTAATTAAAGCCATCCCCATCTTTGCTTTTCCTTAATCCACCTAATTACCTCTCCGCTATCATCACAACGGTGGCCCTGAATTCCCTCTTTCCCCAAAACGCTTTCCTAATTCAGCCCTACAGGAGCGGGGCACGGAAAGGTAGGTCATCCCCACCCCCAACCCTGCCCCCCCAGCACCCCCCAACCCCCACCCCCAACCCCAACCGCTGGTGAGTCACGAGCTCACGCTTACTGCAGATGTGCCCTCATTGATGTCCCTGTCAAGGTGCAGTTACTGGCAGTGCTCCGTTGAGCTGTGTTTAGTCCTGATTTGCGTAGATCGGCCCGATGGCGTATTGACGAGCTGTAGCTTTGTGTTTTGGGTGCTGTGTAATTCAGTTTGACCTCTCTGCTGAGTGACCTTCCACATTTAAACTGCTCAAATTCTCCCTGCTCCGTGTCTGTTTTAGCCTCTGACACAGACGCCTGCACACACACACACATACACACGTACACACACGCACACACGCATACACACGCATACACACACACACACACACACACACACACACGCACACACACACACACACACACACACACACACACACACGCATACGCACACACATACGCACACAAGCATACACACACACACACACACACACGCATACACACACACACACACACGCATACGCACACACACACACACAAGCTTACACACACACCATTGCACTGTACATCTGTACGTCGTTTGACTAACATTTCTGTGTCAGGCAGGGTTAGATGTTACACTAGTCTGGTGTGCTGAGGAACTGCATGGCCTCCTGGATGGGTCTATGTGTTAATGTGCTGTAGTAGGGTGGCCTGTGTGTTAGGCCTGTGTGTTAGCATGCTAGCGCTGGACAGGTCTGAGTGTTACTGTGCTGTAGCAGGCTGGCCCGTGTGTTAGCATGCTAGCACTGGATGGGTCTGTGTGTTACTGTGCTATAGCAGGCTGGCCCGTGTGTTAGCATGCTAGCGCTGGATGGGTCTGTATGTTACTGTGCTATAGCAGGCTGGCCCGTGTGTTAGCATGCTAGCGCTGGATGGGTCTGTATGTTACTGTGCTATAGCAGGCTGGCCCGTGTGTTAGCATGCTATCGCTGGATGGGTCTGTATGTTACTGTGCTATAGCTGGCTGGCCCGTGTGTTAGCATGCTATCGCTGGATGGATCTGTGTCTTAGCACACGGTGTGTGTTTTAGAGCAGTGTGTTAGCACAGCGTGTGCGCGTTAGCACAGTGCTAGCGGCGCACTCACCCAGACTGTGTGCTGGTGACCACTTTAAGGCTGGCCGCATTGCGGATCAGCTTGTCCAGAGTGTTGACGATCTGGGAGAACTTGGGCCTCAGATTCCTCTCCTTCACCCAGCAGTCCAGCATGAGCTGGTGCAGGGCAGTGGGGCAGTCCATGGGGGGGGGCAGCCGGTAATCCTGCTCCACAGCGTTAATCACCTGGGGGGGGGGGGGGGGTCACACAGGTCACAGGTCAGGGGAGGGGTAGTCCCACAGGAAACAAAGAGAGTACACATTGTCCCCAGATACCAACTCTGCCTCTGCAAATTCAGCCCTGTACTCTGAAGATACATAACAACACAATTACAAGAACAGGCAATTCAGCCAACATTTTCCTACCACTAATGTGTACCTACTATGGATAGACAGGGAAACAGCAAATTTCCACAAATCAATATGAATATTGTAATTAAAATAGTAACTAAAGCTTAAATAAATGTGCTGTAGACTAAAAAAATCATTGCGTGTTTAGTCACTAAAGACTGCTTAGAATCACTGACAGCAGTGAAAGAACAGCAGTGTTGATCGCGTCTGTGTTCTTCATGAAAACTCTGCCACTTTAAAATCACAGCATCTGCTGAAATAACTAGACTGCAGAGCAAGGATTTCTGAAACTAAAATCATTACCCATAAAACAACAAACTGCTAAAGCTGTCATGTAAAAATAAAGAATGAAACTATAAGCGTGAATTTATTTTCAAGTATTTTTCCAGAGTATTGTAGAGTGCTTGAGCATTCCTTTTCTCTCGAGTAATCATGCATATCCATAGTACCTAGTGCTCAATTTACCTGTGACCAGATAGTATCTAACATACTCAACCCAGTACTCCTAACATACTCAGCCCAGTACTCCTAACATACTCAACCCAGCACTCCTAATATACCCAGCCCAGTACGCCTAACATACTCAGCCAAGTACTCCTAACATACTCAACCCTGTACTCCTAACATACTCAGCCCAGTACTCCTAACATATACAGGCCAGTACTCCTAACATACTCAGCCCAGTACTCCTAACATACTCTGCCCTGTACTCCTAACATACTCAGCCCAGTACTCCTAACATACACAGGCCAGTACTCCCAACATACACAGCCCAGTACTCCTAACATACTCAGCCCTGTACTCCTAACATACTCAACCCAATACTCCTAACATACTCAGCCCAGTACTCCTTACATACTCAGCTCAGAACTCTGAACATACTCCGGTTCTGGGGGTGGGGTAGGGGTGGGGTATGGGTGCACACTTACATCCTGATTGCTCATGTCCCAGTATGGGCGCTCGCCGTATGACATCACTTCCCACATGACGATGCCGTAGCTCCATACGTCGCTGGCAGACGTGAACTTCCTGTAGGCGATGGCCTCTGGAGCCGTCCAGCGGATAGGTATCTTTCCACCCTACAGACAGACAGACAGACAGACATGTCTGAGCCGAAACGCAGGAGCAGCTGGCGCAAATAACACTAACACACACACTCACACTCACACACACTCACACACTCACACACTCACTCACACTCACACACACTCACACACACACACACACACTCACACACACTCACACACACACACACACACTCACACTCACACACACTCACACACACACACACACACTCACACACACTCACACACACTCACACACACACACACACACAGAGACACTCACACACACACACAGAGACACTCACAGACACACACACACACACACTCACACTCACTCACACACACACTCACACTCACACACCACCACACACAACACAGAGACACTCACAGACACACACACACACACACTCACACTCACTCACACACACACACACTCACACACACACACACACACACAGAGACACTCACAGACACACACACACACACACTCACACTCACACTCACTCACACACACACACTCACACACTCACACACACACACACACTCTCTCTCACACACACACACACACACACACACACACACTCACACACACACACACACTCTCTCCCACACACACACACACACACACACACACACACACACACACACACAGACACTCACAGACACACACACACACACTCTCTCCCACACACACACAGACACTCACACACACACACACACACTCACACACACTCTCACACACACACACACACAGAGACACTCACAGACACACACTCACACACACACACACACTCTCTCCCACACACACACACAGACACTCACACACACACACACACAGACACTCACACAAATACACACACACACTCTCTCTCACTCACACACACACACACACACACACACACGCACGCACCAGGGAGCTGGTGTAGGTGGGGTCATTAGGATCGTCCTCCAGGAAGCGGGACAGGCCGAAGTCAGACACCTTGCAGACCAGGTTGCTGTTGACCAGGATGTTGCGTGCGGCCAGGTCCCGGTGCACGTAGTTCATGTCGGAGAGGTACTTCATCCCGGCAGCGATGCCTCTGAGCATGCCCACCAGCTGGATCACCGTGAACTGCCCATCGTTCAGCTGCCAGGGAGACACACCATGAGTGACCAGAGCTCTGCCAATCACCCTGAGTCGTCACTCAAACCCTAACTGGCACGACAAGCACCAATCACCACGAGTCATCACTCAAACCCTAACTGGCACGACAAGCACCAATCACCATGAGTCATCACTCAAACCCTAACTGGCACGACAAGCACCAATCACCATGAGTCATCACTCAAACCCTAACTGGCACGACAAGCACCAATCACCATGAGTCATCACTCAAACCCTAACTGGCACGACAAGCACCAATCACCATGAGTCATCACTCAAACCACTCACAACTAGGCACCAATAGGCACGACAAGCACCAATCACCATGAGTCATCACTCAAACCCTAACTGGCACGACAAGCACCAATCACCATGAGTCATCACTCAAACCCTAACTGGCACGACAAGCACCAATCACCCTGACACATCACTCAAACCCTAACTGGCACAAGTGCAGGGCTTTACTTCTGCAGAAGCATCAGGAGCAGAATATAAAAGCAACAGCAGCATGTTGGGGGATAATAATTCAAATGATAAAAACATAATGGTCACAACAATCATAATCATAAAACCCAACCTAACCTAATAAACCGTGAATTCATGCTAAAGACAACCTGATGCTGTAGCTGCGTTCCATTTTAGTGTAGTTTCTTTCTCTCTCTCACCACTTTCCTGTGAGTCAGTGTTTAACCACAGGCTGGTTCTTCTTTACATGGTAGATGGGGTATTTCAGCAGTGAGGTGAGGAGTGTGTATGTATGAAACAGAGAAAGTCTAAAGACATTATTAACAGATGGGCTATTTTTATTTTTCTGCTGAGTCACTGTAAGGACTTAAACCAAAACCAAAGAAACATCTATAAAATGAGCAGCATAGAGGTGATCTGTACCTACAGGGGTTTCAGGGTGTCGAGGATTTAAGGTTTCAGGTTTTTGAGGTTTGAAGGTTTTGGGGTCTCACCCTGAGGAAGGAGTCGAGCGCCCCGTTCTCCATGAACTCGGTGACGATCATGACTGGCCGGCTCTTGGTGACCACGCCCTCCAGGCGGATGATGTTGGGGTGGTCGAACTGGCCCATGATGCTGGCCTCGCTCAGAAAGTCCCGCCTCTGCCGCTCAGTGTACCCCGCCTTCAGCGTCTTAATGGCCACAATGATCTCCCTTCGCCCCGGAAGCTTGAGCCTCCCGCGACACACCTCCCCAAACTCTCCTGAGAGAGAGAGAGAGGAGGGAGAAAGAGGAGGGAGAGGAGGAGAGCGGTGGAGAGAGGGAGAGGGACAGCTACTGGTTAGACCGGAGGATCCAGGGGGGTGGGGGAGGCAGTAGGATGTCGGGGTTAGGGTGGGAGAGTTTAGGGGCACAGTGCTGGGTGAAGCAGGGTGAGGGAAGGGCGGGTGTTAGGTTTCGGTTTGGCGGGGGGCAGGAGAATAGGTGTGGGGAGGGGATAGGAGTTTTGGGACTGTGGATGGTTTGCGTCGGGGGCCTAAGGATGGTTGCGGGGGGGGGGGGCATGGGGAGGGAGGGAAGGAGGGATGGGGGGACGCGGTGAGGGAGGGAAGGAGGGATTGAGGGATGGGGGAGGGAGGGAAGGAGGGATTGATGGATGGGGGGAGGGTGTGTCACTGAAAAGCGATAGGCTCTAACAGCACCAGCAGAGTTAGAGGAGGGGTCGCAGGGCTGGGGGTGGGGGGGGGGGAGCTGCCTGACACTTCTAGACCAGTCCAACGGACGCCTTCCCCTGGAGCCTAACCCTGCTTCTGTAAGAACCACCGCTAGCTTTTACACTAACACACAGCAGAACCATGAAGAGCAGGACATCAGACAGCCTGAGCAAAGGAGGAATCACCACTCAAGTGATGAGGTCACAGAGGACACCTTTAGAGTGAGGAAGGAACCAGCCTATTGGACAGGAGGCCAGGGGCTGTGGGGGTGGTAAAGGTACTGGAACTCCACAGAAAGGTTACTATGTGCATAGAAGCTGGAAGGGGGGCAGGAGGTGGGGTATTAAGAAATTTGAAGTACCGCTCTGAGTGAAGTCCTGTAATGGAACGGCCTGGAAGTGTCTAGCAGTCTTCCCCCTGCTGCCCAGGTGCTCGTGTGGGTTACCTGCTCCGATCACCTCCTCGATCTTCACGCATGAGATGTCGATTTCTTTGGCAAACTCTCGGACAGCCTCATTCGGATCCTCGTAGGTAAAAGGGTCAATATAGACCTTCATTCCAGGAGTGACTGTGGGGGGAGGGGGTAGAGAGACAGAGAGGAATGAAGAGGGAGAGAGAGACAGAGAGAGACGGAGAAAGTGGTTGTTTCTCTGGGTAGGCTTTATTTACACCCTTCATCACTAAGTGGTTTAGGCTTGCATCATAACCAGATTTGAAATGGTTCAAAGAATTCCATAGGCATTCAGATAAATCTAGAACAAAGATGCAGTTTGTGAATGTGCACGATGCATTCTCAGCATACGAGGGTAGAACAGATTTACTGTACTTATTATTAAGACCATAGAAATCATAAAGACAAGAGAGACTGTAGAAAATATAAAGACCATAGAAACTGTAGAGACCACAGAGACTGTGGAGGCAATAGACTGTAGAGACCATAAAGAATATAGAGACCATAGATACTGTAGAGACTTTATAGACCGTCGAGACCATAGAGGCTGTAGAGAACATAGAGACTATAGAGACCATAAGGACCGTAGAGACCATGCAGACTGTAAGTACTGTAGAGACCATAGATACTGTAGAGACTGTACAGACCATAGATACTGTAGAGACCATAGACACTTACTGTACTGCTGCAGTTTTTCAGTGTATTCTGACTCTGACCCACCGCGCTGCTTCCTGTTGGAAAAACAAAATAAAGAAAGAAAGTAAGTCTTCCAGGCCAGACCCGTGTGCATGATATGAATAGGAATGTTGAGAGCATAGATAATTATAGAACCGCTAGTTTTTAAAAACATGATAAAGCTACAAAAAGCATATCAGTAGAATAATCGGTGGGAAAATGTCTATGCCTGATATTTGAAAACTGCATTAAGTACAGACAGAAGCCAGAGCAGCCTGTCGCGGTACCAAAGCCCCGACTGAGCCATCACAAGACCGAACGTCCATACGGCACCAGCACACCAAATAAGACAAAACACAAACAGCTTCTGTCTCTAAAACTGCCTCTTTTACAGCACTAAATACTGCACTGTCCAATCTCCTTGCACTGTAGTTCCAGGTCAATCCCCTCACTTCGTAGGTACTGTCAAATCCCCTCGCATCGTAACGCCTGTCCAATCCCCTCGCACCGTATTTCTTATCCAATCCGCTTGTGCCATAGTTCAGACTCCACACTCATCATCTCATTCTGAGATTTTTGTCTGTTTTCTTCCTCTAGTATTACTACATTACTGCTGGGGGGAGGTGAAATTAGATGTTAATGTGGTTCCTTTGTTGTCTAACCAGTAACCGGGGCAATAATACCCTCTGGTGATTTGCATCTCATTTGCAATTCAAATGTGGTTCCGGAATATGCCAGGGCCATTTCGCAGACGCACGGAGATACTGAAACACAATGTAGCCATGAAAGAAAGGAATACGGAGGGAGAACAGATTATTCAGTCTGGCAGGACCGGGCTGGGGGTGTCACAGGCACAAGCTGATGGGCTGCTGCTGGATCCCTGCCAGCCCCGGGGGGGCAGCCTCCCCAATCTCCCGAGTGTGGGGGACCAATCACGAGCTGACTAGGCCAGCAGGGTTGGGCGGGGTGGGGCGAGGTGGCGAGTGTCTCAGAAGCATGACACCTAAACCATATGTCATTAATTTAATTTAATTCAGTGTGTCATTTGAAACGGTTTGTCTGTGGTTGATGTACAGTTGTGAAATTATCAGTGAAAAGTATGAAAATGAAAAATTATGTTCCTGGAAAAAAATAACAAGGCAAAATCAAGTGGCCAGGTGGCCTGAAGCAGTGTCAACCAATCAGGAGGCTCAAAGCAGTGTCAGCCAATCAGGAGGCTCATAGCAGCATTAGCCAATCAGGAGGCCCAATGTCAGCCAATGAAGCAGCCAGCAGGTGGCCTTACCTGAGGCAGACGATAGCGATGACTACCACAGCGATGATGAAGACCAGACCAGCAGTGGCGGAGCCCACGATGAGAGGCAGCTGCTCCTGCAGGGATTTCTCGGGGTCACCTGTGGACGAAAGGGGTGGCAGGGTGAGGAGAGGCTGACGTCAGAGACGCAGAGGACACACCTGCTAGCGGGAGGATATCTGATGGGCGAAACTCAAACGCGAGAGTATCTCCCAGCCCATCAGCATTCGGCTCTGGGTGCTGCGTTTGTCCTGAGGACTCCGACAGCCTGACTGCATAACTCTCACAGCAGTGGCTGCATGCTTTCACTTCAGGAGCAACTACAAATATCAGCAACAACGTCACCATGTGTGCCACGGCATGCTCTTCAGCAGCAGGCAGCTTTTCTAAGCAGCACAGTGGAATTAGCACAGCATCAGGGGGGCGCGGTGTTGGGTGGGTGGGGTTGGCTGAAATGCCTGAGGTTACGTGTGGAAAAACTGATGTTGTACCCATGAGCAGGTGTTTAACTGGAATCACAGTAAATATCCAGCTTTATTACTGTAAAAATGTGAACTTTGTACTTAGCCAGGTCTGGCACCATTACTCACACAAATGAGTGTAATATAAAGCAATAAGAGCATCTTGCAAACAGATGAGCAAAGCAGAAATGATTTGAGATGTGAGTGGGATAAAGAGAGGGTGGAGGAGGGGATAATGTGTGTGGGGTAAAGAGAGGGTGGAGGAGGGTGAGGAGGGATAATGCGTGTGGGGTAAAGAGGGTGGAGGGAGGATATGCATGTGGGTAAAGAGAGGGTGGAGGAGGGTGATGAGGGGATATGCATGGGGGTAAAGAGAGGGTGGAGGAGGGGATAATGTGTGTGGGGTAAGAGAGGGTGGAGGAGGTGGAGGGGATAATGTGTGTGGGGTAAAGAGAGGGTGGAGGAGGGGATAATGTGTGTGGGGTAAAGAGAGGGTGGAGAAGGGGATAATGCATGTGGGGTAAAGAGAGGGTGGAGGAGGGTGGATGAGGGGATAATGCGTGTGGGGTAAAGAGAGGGTGGAGGAGGGGATAATGTGTGTGGGGTAAAGAGAGGGTGGAGGAGGGTGGATGAGGGGATAATGCATGTGGGGTAAAGAGAGGGTGGAGGAGGGGATAATGTGTGTGGGGTAAAGAGAGGGTGGAGGAGGGGATAATGCGTGTGGGGTAAAGAGAGGATGGAGGAGGGTGGAGAAGGGGATAATGTGTGTGGGGTAAAGAGAGGGTGGAGGAGGGGATAATGTGTGTGGGGTAAAGAGAGGGTGGAGGAGGGGATAATGCGTGTGGGGTAAAGAGAGGGTGGAGGAGGGGATAATGTGTGTGGGGTAAAGAGAGGGTGGAGGAGGGGATAATGCGTTTGCGGTAAAGAGAGGGTGGAGGAGGGGATAATGTGTGTGGGGTAAAGAGAGGATGGAGGAGGGTGGAGGGGGGATAATGTGTGTGGGGTCAAAAGAGGGTGGAGGAGGGGATAATGCGTTTGGGGTAAAGAGAGGGTGGAGGAGGGGATAATGTGTGTGGGGTAAAGAGAGGGTGGAGGAGGGTGGAGGAGGGGATAATGCGTTTGGGGTAAAGAGAGGGTGGAGGAGGGGGACGTACTCTGCAGGTTGGTGCTGAAGTCTGCCGGGCCGCTGTAGCGCCCATACCCCGCCACCGTTCGGGCTCTGACCTGCACCACGTACGGGGTGCCGGCCTTGAGCCCCTCGATCCGGGCGGAGCTACGCTGGGCTGTCATGGTGTGTGAAATGGCCTCGCCCTGGTCCTGCAGCACAGAGATAACAGCTCCGCTCATGCACTTACACACTGTCCCCACTTACACACCACCCACACTTACACACTGTCCCCACTTACACACCACTCACACTTACACACGGTCCCCACTTACACACCACTCACACTTACACACTGTCCCCACTTACACACCACTCACACTTACACACTGTCCCCAACTTACACACCACCCACACTTACACACACGGTCCCCACTTACACACCACTCACACGGTCCCCACTTACACACCACTCACACTTACACACTGTCCCCACTTACACACCACTCACACTTACACACACGGTCCCCACTTACACACCACTCACACTTACACACTGTCCCCACTTACACACCACCCACACTTACACACACGGTCCCCACTTACACACCACTCACACTTACACACACGGTCCCCACTTACACACCACTCACACTTACACACTGTCCCCACTTACACACCACTCACACTTACACACACGGTCCCTAACTTACACACCACTACACACTTACACACTGTCCCCACTTACACACCACTCACACTTACACACACGTCCCCACTTACACACCACTCACACTTACACACGGTCCCCACTTACACACCACTTACACTTACACACTGTCCCCACTTACACACCACTCACACTTACACACACGGTCCCCACTTAGACACACCACTCACACTTACACACACGGTCCCCAACTTACACACCACTCACACTTACACACGGTCCCCACTTACACACCACTCACACTTACACACTGTCCCCACTTACACACCACTCACACTTACACACTGTCCCCACTTACACACCACTCACACTTACACACACGGTCCGCACTTACACACACTATCCCCTCTTCCACACCCCACCTGCTTACACAACACCCACCCACACACACACACACACAGTCCCTGCTATGATGCGTACCACTCAGGAAAGACCCCATGCCCTAAAAGGTAGAGAATGTGAAACAGGGAGGTCTGGACTTACACTGGCGCTCACCTTCTCATGGTATTTAATCTCGTAATCCAGGATGATGCCGTTGGGCTTCTCCGGGGGCAGCCAGGACAAGCTCATGGTGCTCGCTGTTGCCCCCATCAGGTGAACCGTGGGCACAGCAGAGGGAGCTGCGATGGCAAAGGGAACAGCATCCATGTTAGGGTCAAGAATTTCACAGATTCATCCAGTTTACCCGTGATCCATAGCTACATTAATACTGCTGAAAAAGGAAGATTTGTGTCACTTCATGGCGATCTGCCTGTATGTCTGGCTTTTATTAATATATTATATTCAATTCACATCAAACACATTCTTAGTAAGGCTCTAAGATTCTACTTGGTTCCACACAAAAGACATCTAACCGTTACCTACCAAATGAAGACACTTTCAGATAAACTGTGTCTAACCTCCAACAACCAAATTCAGACACTTCTACTCTCTCCATCTTGCAGAGACTGTTTGGGTTACACACGCTCGTCTGTTCCTGTCCTGCCATGGTCTCCTCACCCCTCCTTTAGACTTCTCTGGAACCTCGGATTTTTCCTTTTGTTTGATTCTTCCCCCTTCTCCTATCCCTTTTTTACCCCCCCCCCCCCCCCACCATGTCGCATCTCCCCTTCTCTGTCTCCCCCAGTTTTGTGAGAGGGATTTTAATCCCTGAGTCCGGTTCTTTGATCCTTTTGCATGTAGCTCTTTATTCCTCTTCTCTTGCACCCCCCCACATTATTTTCCTAGTCACTCCCACCCCCCTCCTCTGCCAAACCTCTCCCCAAAGACAGCGCTCCCTGGACAGATTCCCTGGTCACTCTAGTCCCAGGATTAAGGGGCCTCCTCCAGCTTGCACATTAGGTAACCATGGCAGCTCCACAGATTATAGGCTGTATTTATTTTTGCTCTTAAAAGGTGAATGAATATTCAGGGGCAGCCTGGGAGAGCCGGCAGGATTATCCGCTCACGGCCCGACCGCAGGGTGTGGGGGACCCCCTGTGACCCCACGGCTGACCCGCTGGGGAACAATGGAGGGTCATAGGGTGTGTGCCCAGGGCCCCCACCACAAACAGGAGGCATTCCTGCAGGAGGTTGGAGATGGGTAATCCCACACAGCTATGAGAGGCTATCTCTAAAACACACACACATGCACACACACACAAACTCACACGTGTTTGGAAGAGGCTAGCATGTGTAAGCACACGTGTGTGGATGGGGTTAGCGTGTGTAAGCACACGTGTAGGTTGGGTTAGTGTGTGTAAGCACACGTGTGGGTGGGGTTAGCGTGTGTAAGCACACGTTTGTGGAAGGGGTTAGCGTGTGTAAGCATGTGTGTGGAAGGGATTAGCGTGTGTAAACACACGTGTGGGTGGGGTTAGCATGTGTAAGCACACGTGTGTGGACGAGGTTAGCATGTGTAAGCACATGTGTGTGGATGGGGTTAGCGTGTGTAAGCACACGTGTGTGGATGGGGTTAGCGTGTGTAAGCACACATGTGTGGATGGGGTTAGCGTGTGTAAGCACATGTGTGTGGACGAGGTTAGCGTGTGTAAGCACACGTGTGTGGATGGGGTTAGCGTGTGTAAGCACACGTGTGGATGGGGTTAGCGTGTGTAAGCACACGTGTGGGTGGGGTTAGCGTGTGTAAGCATGTGTGTGGATGGGGTTAGCGTGTGTAAGCACACGTGTGCATGGGGTTAGCGTGTGTAAGCACACGTGTGGATGGGGTTAGCGTGTGTAAGCACACGTGTGGGTGGGGTTAGCGTGTGTAAGCACACGTGTGTGGAAGGGGTTAGCGTGTGTAAGCACACGTGTGTGGAACGCACCGGCCTGGTTGGTGGTGATGTTGACGGCAGAGTACTGTGGTGTGTAGGGGCTCTTGCTGGACACGCCGTTGACGGCCTGGATCTCGAAGCTGTACTGCGTGTGCGCCTGCAGGTTGCTGATGGCGACCCGGCGCTGCGTCAGGCCCAGGTGGCGGGGGGAGATGTCCACGTTGTCGTCGCAGCGCGAGCACAAGGACCGCTCCACCAGGCACTTCTTGCAGATGACGTTGTAGAGCAGGTCGTCCCTCCCGCCAGAGTCCCGCGGCTCGCTCCACTCCAGCACCAGCGACGTCTCGTTCACATTGGAGATCACGTTCCGCGGGGAGGAGGGGACGGCTGCCGAAACGGGGGGGGGGGGGGGGGTTCACACTGGGCCATCCCACAGATTGCATCTTTCTTCTTTACAGCAACACTCTCTCTTTCATTTATCTCTCTTTCTCACTCTCTCTCTTTCAGCTTCCCTGGTACATTTACTGAGAGCAGCTAGCAGCTGTTGGTTATGTGCATGTTTCAGTGGACTGCTTGTACTGAATGTGCTACTGCGTTTGAGGCGAGCGCTGTGATTGGTGGAGCGGTATGAGGCAAGCGCTGTGATTGGTGGAGCGGTATGAGGCGAGCGCTGTGATTGGTGGAGCGGTACGAGGCGAGCGCTGTGATTGGGCTGTTACTCACTGGTGCAGGCGGAGTCAGGCGAGTCGTTATCGGCGCGGTAGAAGCCCGTCCTGCAGGAGCAGACGTTCGAGGCCCCGGAGCTGGTGCGGCTGTTTGGGGGGCAAGGGGAGCAAAACCCCTCCCCCTGTTTAGACTTAAAGGTCCCAGGACTGCAGGCTGCACAGAGACAGAGACAGAGCGTCACTAATAAAGCCCAACCAACCAGGACAGAGAGTCACTAATAAAGCCCAACCCACCAGGACTGAGAGTCACTAATAAAGCCCAACCCACCAGGACTGAGAGTCACTAATAAAGCCCAACCCACCAGGACTGAGAGTCACTAATAAAGCCCAACCCACCAGGACTGAGAGTCACTAATAAAGCCCAACCCACCAGGACTGAGAGTCACTAATAAAGCCCAACCCACCAGGACTGAGAGTCACTAATAAAGCCGAACCAACCAGGACTGAGAGTCACTAATAAAGCCCAACCCACCAGGACAGAGAGTCACTAATAAAGCCCAACCCACCAGGACTGAGAGTCACTAATAAAGCCCAACCCACCAGGACTGAGAGTCACTAATAAAGCCCAACCCACCAGGACAGAGAGTCACTAATAAAGCCCAACCCACCAGGACTGAGAGTCACTAATAAAGCCCAACCCACCAGGACAGAGAGTCACTAATAAAGCCCAACCCACCAGGACTGAGAGTCACTAATAAAGCCCAATTCAATACGCCAGCCCTGCTCGAGCAGGATGCAGAACACACATGTTAAATGTCATTTCCCCACACAATGATGATTGTATTTATTAAATAGCGGAGACGCCGCCCCCCCCCCCCCAGATGCAGCATTCTGCATTCTGAAAGCGGTTCATTATGGATTCACCTTTCTTAACTGCAGACTAGTTTTTAACAGCTCCCCCCTCATCAACGCTGATCTCAGTTTACAGTGGAAAACCTGCCCAGGAAGTGGGGCTCCTTTCTCTATCGGAAACAGGCACATATGGTGCTCATAAAAAGGTTTGTTGCTGCACATTATGTGGTTAAATTGTACCGCTGCAGCATTGTTAAAGCAGGCCACAGCTAAGCATGGAGAGTGAGAGAGAGTGAGTGAGTGAGAGAGAGAGAGAGAGAGAGAGAGAGAGAGAGAGAGAAACGCTGTTTTACCCAAACCAGCCCTCTTTCATAAGGGCGTAATCTGAGGGCCAAACTGCAGCTGAGCGCAGAGCTCCATTAACCTCGGCCAGCGAGCACCCCCCCACCCAGGGGGGGCCGTTTTTCAGAAAGACTGAAAGTGCTGATCAGGTGGTTCTGGGAGGTGAAGTCAGGCCTTTCCTTTCACCCGCTCTGCTCCACGGCTGCACACGCCCACACGCAGCTCCAGCAAGGGCACGGCTGAGAGAACGCCAGTCCTGCAGTTCTCTCTCTCTCTCTGCTTCCCCCCTTCTCTCCTGCTCTCTCTCTCTCTCTGCTTCCCCCCTTCTCTCCTGCTCTCTCTCTCTCTGCTTCCCCCCTTCTCTCCTGCTCTCTCTCTCTCTGCCTCTGCTTCCCCCCTTCTCTCCTGCTCTCTCTCTCTCTCTGTGCTTCCCCCTTCTCTCCTGCTCTCTCTCTCCTACCTTCTCTCTGCTTCCCCCCTTCTCTCCTGCTCTCTCTCTCTCCTACCTTCTCTCTGCTTTCCCCCTCTCTCTCTCTCCCTCTCTCTCTCATGCATGGCTTAAACAACTGATTAGAATTTGTGCTGAAATTGGAAGTGAGAAAGAAGAGTGGCTGGGGGAGAGTGGCGGGGGCTGGGGGAGAGTGGCGCCTGGTTGATTAATATTCATGCGGACGTCCTCCCTCAGGCTGGTGGGGCATTAATGAGCCCGACGGCCTTCAGATTAAGGCGACAGCGGCGAGATTTATCCCCCGCCGGCGTTCCGGTGGCTCGATTAGAGAGGCTTTTATCGGCCGCAGAGGCTGGGGCTTTAACCTTGATCCGCACGGAGCAAACAAACGGGTTTTAAAGCGTGCGACAGGAGAGATTTACGGGCCCCCCTCCCTCCCTCCCGCCTGCCCGCCCCCCCTCCCTCCCGCCCCCCTAACAGGTGGGCACACGTTCAAACTCAGCGGCCAGGAGAATCTCCTGCCTTGCCTTCATTCTGAATAATCTGGCCGGACCGTCCGTGCAGAACCTTCTCTCCTCTACGCCTCTTCCGCTCTGACAGGCCCCCTATTACCACCAAAACGAACTGTACCGCGCCTCTCTACCCCTCTATCCCCCTCTCTCTACCCCTCTACCCCCCTCTCTCCAGCCTGCGCTGCACAGGGTTTATAAACACACCCCAGCCTGCGCTGCACAGGGTTTATAAACACAGCCCAGCCTGCTCTGCACAGGGTTTATAAACACACCCCAGCCTGCACTGCACAGGGTTTATAAACACAGCCCAGCCTGCTCTGCACAGGGTTTATAAACACACCACAACCTGCGCTGCACAGGGTTCATAAACACACTCCAGCCTGCTCTGCACAGGGTTCATAAAAACACTCCAGCCTGCGCTGCACTGGGTTCATAAACACTCTCCAGCCTGCGCTGCACTGGGATTATAAACACACTCTGCGGTACACTTATATTTCTGCTTATCCTATTTTCAAATTTATTTTTAAATTCAGTTGATGCAGGAAAAAAATGCTACTGTGGCACAGTGACCTTGATGTGTGATAAAATAAATAATAAGTGTTGAGTAAGCCCTACCTCACAGAAACTGCTCAGGCGTTTAAAATGTTTTACCCTGTGATGCCCACGGGCTATAGGTGTGAGGCTCAGGACTGGGGTCAATTCAGCAAATGAGCACTAATTAAATTAATGAAATGAAAAATGGCCGTAAGATTGTAAAGGCATGATTCCTTGAATATCCCAAACCAGAGGCAGTTACACTGTATTTTAACACTAGAATGAATAACTCTGCATTTTAACACTAGAATTAATAACACTGCATTTTAACACTAGAATGAATAACACTGCATTTTAACACTGTACTGTAAGGCTGCGCTCACCCTGACACTGCGTGTCCTTCATGGCGGGTTCGAACCCCGCGGCGCAGGTGCAGGACCCCACCGGAACCATCCACTCCCCGTCCCCGTTGCAGTACAGCTTGAGCGGGACGGACACCTCCAGCGCGTTGGGCACGCAGGTCCCCGGGGCGATGACCAGCGAGGTGGCCTCCGCGCCCGTGGCCGTCTCCGGGAAAACGGCGAAGTTGGCGATTGTGGTGGAGCACTTCTTGTAGAAGACGCGCACGGAGATGAGAGACATGCAGGCGCCCAGGTCCTGGAAGGCCAGGTAGAAGCCGGCCTTGGACAGCGGTCCGAAGCTGCGCACCTTGGTATTGACCCGGCCCGACTCCAGCATGGAGAAGCTCTCGTCCGGGGCGATGGTGTCCACTTTGACGTAGGGGTTCTCCATCCAGAAGGGGCTGGTGGGGGTGGCGGTGTCCCCGTCGGACTCATAATAGAAGAGGTTGAAGGTCTCCTTGCAGGAGCCCGGGATGTTGGGGATGCTGTTGCAGTCGCGCACGGTGAACTTCATCTCCACGTAGATGCGCAGGACGTCCTTCCGCGGGACGTAGTCGCTGCGCAGCCAGTTGTTCTGGTTGAGCTCGCGCACGTTGCACACCTGGTACGTCCTGATAGGGTTCATGGCATCATCATAACCACTCACCTCCTCCCACTAGAGAGAGAGAAACGGGTTTGAGTGAACAGCTGCTCATCCCACAGAGAGAGATCAGTCTGAATGAACAGCTGCTCATCCCACTAGAGAGAGAGAAATGTGTTTGAGTGAACAGCTGCTCATCCCACAGAGAGAGATCAGTCTGAATGAACAGCTGCTCATCCCACAGAGAGAGAGAGAAACGGGTTTGAGTGAACAGCTGCTCATCCCAGAGAGAGAGAGCAGAATGAATGAACAGCTGCTGATACCACAGAGAGAGCAGTGGTTTGAGTGAACAGCTTCTCATCCCACAGAGAGAGCAGCAGTTTGAGTGAACAGCTGCTCATCCCACAGAGAGAACAGCGGATTGAGTGAACAGCTGCTCATCCCACAGAGAGAGCAGGGGATTAAATTAATATGCTGAGGCATTCAGGGATAAGGAGCAAGGCCACCGCTCTTGATTTCACTTGTACTGTATTGAGATCACATTCAATTTTGCTTTGAGTCGAATAACATTCCTTTCTCTAACAGGTCACATTTCCACCACCGGTATGAATATTAGTCTGGTATTTGCATTTCATAAATGGGAGCTTTAAAGTCTTGAAAAATTGCCAGAAGTGTTCCACTACATTATACGACACGCATTTGGATAATTACAAATCATTACGCTGAAAACGACAAGCCTCCATCTGAAAGGTATTTGGATAAAGAGCGTCACGCACTAAGAAAATGTAGCTCACCTCCCACTGACGAGAGACTGAAATAAAAGAAGTAAAAGAGCGGATGAAAGGTGAAACAGAAGGGTGAAGTGAGAAACAGAGGGATGAAGTGAGAAACAGAGGGATGAAGGAGAAACAGGGACGATGAAGAAACAGAGGGATGAAGTGAGAAACAGAAGGATGAAGGGAGAAACAGAGGGATGAAGGGAGAAACAGAGGAATGATGGAGGAATGACAGCCAGAGAGTTGCATTTTGTGCCGTATCGCTCGAGCCACGTGTTGTACACGCAATGCGACGCTTCATCATCGGACGGAGTGTAGCACAGTGGGTAAGGAACTGGGCTTGTAACCGAAAGGTCGCAGGTTCGATTCCCGGGTAAGGACACCGCCGTTGTACCCTTGAGCAAGGTACTTAACCGGAATTGCTTCAGTATATATCCAGCTGTATTAATGGATACAATGTAAAAATGCTATGTAAAAGTTGTGTAAGTTGCTCTGGATAAGAGCGTCTGCTAAATGCCTGTAATGTAATGTAATCTCTCCTTGCGCCACCAATCAGGTTTACATGAGTACATCACAGGCATTCAGCAGACGCTCTTATGCAGAGCGACATACACAACGTTTTACATAGTTGTATGTAAAGTGGATGATATTGCATCCATTTATACAGCTGGATATATGCTGAGGCAATGCAGCTTAAGTACTATGCTCAAGGACACAATGGCGGAGACCGACCCGGAAATCAAACCTGTAACCTTTAGGTTACAAGACCAGCGCCTTCCCCATTACACTACACTGCCGCCCCAGCACAGAATTCCCACGCAGAGCATTCAGGTGTGTGACTGCAGGACCACACAGAGCTGCAGCCACGCTAAGAGACAGCCAGCATGCAGGTTAAGGCGTGTTCACACACACACACACACACACGCTCCCCGTACACACGGAACGCTCGGTCAGCTGATCACACACACGCTCCCCGTACACACGGAACGCTCGGTCAGCTGATCACACACACGCTCCCCGTACACACGGAACGCTCGGTCAGCTGATCACACACACGCTCCCCGTACACACGGAACGCTCGGTCAGCTGATCACACACACGCTCCCCGTACACACGGAAGCGCTCGGTCAGCTGATCACACACACGCTCCCCGTACACACGGAACGCTCAGTCAGCTGATCACACACACGCCCCCCGTACACACGGATCGCTCAGTCAGCTGATCACACACACGCCCCCCGTACACACAGAACGCTCGGTCAGCTGATCACAAACACGCTCCCCGTACACACGGAAGCGCTCGGTCAGCTGATCACACACACGCCCCCCGTACACACGGAACGCTCGGTCAGCTGATCACAAACACGCTCCCCATACACACGGAACGCTCGGTCAGCTGATCACAAACACGCTCCCCGTACACACGGAACGCTCGGTCAGCTGATCACACACACGCTCCCCATACACACGGAACGCTCGGTCAGCTGATCACACACACGCTCCCCGTACACACGGAACGCTCGGTCAGCTGATCACACACACGCCCCCTTCCTTTCTCTCCAAAAGCGATCCATGGCTCTGATGAGCTGAGGACTTCATTAACCTGCAGATATAGAGGTGCGGGAGACAGACTATTCATCCAGCCAGTCCCAGAGGCCCGGTGTCGCCAGGGTAACGGGGACCCCATGTACACTGGAGGGGTGGGGGGGGGGGGGATCGATGCTCGCTGGCTGGGCCAATCAGACAGGAGATAGGGGGGGCTGTCAATGAGCATTCTATTCCTGGAGATAAATGGTGAGGCTTACTGGACCCAGGTCTGGGTGCTTTAACAAAGTCAGCTCCTCATTGGGCACTGCCGCAGCAACCATAATTCACCCTGATTGGTCCACTGGGAAAAATGAATGGATGACACAGGCTTTAGAGTTGATGGGTTGGACAGATAGATATATAAATGTGTTGGATTTCAACATCCCCTGCAGCCAAAGACTCAGATCTCAGACACTGCAGTGGGAGGTGGGGGCGTGGGGGGGGTGCAGGTGAGGGGGAGGGGGCTGTGCAGGTGGGGAAGGGGGGGGGTGCAGGTGGGGGGGAGAGAGAGAGAGAGAGAGAGAGAGACAGAAAGAGGGAGAGAGAGAGTCCGGGTTGCTTCCATTCCCTTGTTCCACAGCTCTGCTCCTGTCTGTGTTTTGGGTTCTTATCACAAAAGCAGCTTGCTTTCTTTTGGAATTATCCTTCCCCCAAAATTACACACATCCACTGTTGACTACAGCTGGAATGGAGGAATAAAAAAAGGATGGGACAGGGCAGGAATGGAGGAATAAAGAAGGGATGAGACAGGAAAGGAATGGAAGAATAAAAATGGGATGAGACAGGAAAGGAATGGAGGAATAAAGAAGGGATGAGACGGGGCAGGAAAGGAGGAATAAACAAGGAATGAGACAGGAAAGGAATGGAGGAATAAAGAAGGGATGAGACAGGGCAGAGGAGGGCAGAAAGAGCAGGAACAGAATCAGGGGCCGTAAACTATAAAGAACAGACATCTGCAGCATGTATGTGTGTGTGTGTGTGTGTGTGTGTGTGAGTGTGTGTGTGTGTGAGTGTGTGTGTGTGTGTGTGTGTGTGCATGTGTGTGTGTGTGTGTGTGTGTTTGTGTGTGAGAGAGTGTGTGTGTGTGTGTGTGTGGGAGTATGTGTGAGAGAAAGAGAGAGAGAGAGTGTGCGTGTGTGTGTTTACGTGTGTATGTGAGTGTATGTGCGTGAATGGGTGCAATTGAGATGCAAATGTCTAACCTACATTTTGTTTGCTTTATCCCTAACTGGTATGCTTTCTGCTACTCAAGTGAAGGACATCAGACAGCAACTGAAATATATTTGGGCCCTTATGATGTATGAGAGAGAGAGAGTGTGTGTGTGTGTGTGTGCGTATGTGTGTGTGTATAGGACAGCATAGTCCTTGAATAGAAGCATCTGTTGGGGTTCTGGGGTCGGGGTGGTTTTCCACCCTGTCCTGGCTGGTGGGCTGGTGGTGGGGTTGATTGGGGGGGGCGTTCACTAATTGTTTTGGCCAGGGGTCAAGACTGTGTCTTTCTCTATTAGTGCCAAGTTACTCGGAAATAAGAGGGGGTCTGGGAACAGCTGGGGTAGGAGGGGTCAGGACGCCCAGTGGCCCGGCTGTGGGGGGGGGGGGGATGGCTGGGGGCTTTGATGTAGGGTCAGGGCTGTGCCCCCCCATTGTTGTGGAGCACTTGGGAAAGGCACACAGGAGAGCCACTGCCACAAGATACAGTACTCATGTAACAGGACCTGTTCCACACACGTCATGCATGTAAGGGGTCCACATGTATGTAACAGGATCATATGTACACACACACACACACACACACACAGATTTACCCCAGTTTCAGGATGTGCAGTCCACGCCAGCTCGGTTGTGGCCCATTTGGTGTCCATCAGTGTTTCTGCAGGAAACAAGAAAGAGCCCAGTTTAACACACACGACATACACAACACACACAACACACCCAGCACACAACACACACAACACACCCAGCACACAACATACACAACACACACAGCACACACAACACACCCAACACACAGCACACAACATACACAACACACACAACACACACAGCATGCACTGTGTACACAAAGGCATGTGACTGCACCATTTTCCAGACCACAGTCTCTATTTCCCTGCGAGTCTGCGTAAGGCTTCTCTGTGACCCAGCATGCTTCTCTGTGACCCAGCACGCTGCACACGGCAGGTCTGACTGCTGTGCTTTTCACAGTTCACTGAGCTTCATGCTTACAGGACGTTTTACAGTTTTCCCCACACGGTGAGGAGCTGATTTTCCTCTCGATTACTCCATTATTCTTCATGTTTTAGAGCCTAAAGCTTGGTTTACAGGGGCAGAAAGGTGCCACTGAGCATTTTCTCTGACCTGACTTCACACTGAACACTGGGACAGGAACCAGACTCGCCCTCACACTGAACACTGGGACAGGAACCAGACTCGCCCTCACACTGAACACTGGGACAGGAACCAGACTCGCCCTCACACTGAACACTGGGACAGGAACCAGACTCGCCCTCACACTGAACACTAGGACAGGAACCAGACTCGCCCTCACACTGAACACTGGGACAGGAACCAGACTCGCCCTCACACTGAACACTGGGACAGGAATCCGACTTCACACTGAACACTGGGACAGGAACCAGACTCGCCCTCACACTGAACACTGGGACAGGAACCAGACTCAACCTCACACTGAACATTGGGACAGGAATCCGACTTCACACTGAACACTGGGACAGGACCCAGACTCAACCTCACACTGAACACTGGGACAGGAACCAGACTCGCCCTCACACTGAACACTGGGACAGGAACCAGACTCAACCTCACACTGAACACTGGGACAGGAACCAGACTCGCCCCCACACTGAACACTGGGACAGGAACCAGACTCGCCCCCACACGGAACACTGGGACAGGAACCAGACTCAACCTCACACTGAACACTGGGACAGGAACCAGACTCGCCCTCACACTGAACACTGGGACAGGAACCAGACTCGCCCTCACACTGAACACTGGGACAGGAATCTGTGAATAAGCACTCAGAGCTGTCCATCTCCCTTCCCATAATTCAGCAGACTGATGGGCTACAAACATTGTTCGATAAACATTTTAATTCGCTACTTCGGGAAACGGAAACACAAAAACAGATTAAGCTCGGCTTTATCTGAGACATCAGGGCCTTTGTCCTCGACACATTTACCCATAACCCCATAGTGCAGTTTTGTGTCTCTGTGTGTTCTGCACACAAGGGGACGAAGGACAGCAAAAGTAAAATATAAGAAACTGAGGAAAATAAATGCGCTAAATTAAGTTAGCCATCGCCTACATGTGTCAGTGGCTCCAGAACCATTCAAAAGAGAGAGGGCACAAATTAAGGACGTTAACAGAAGTGCAATGCAGGGAGGAGAAAAGGTGCGAGTCTCCCACACACAGCAAGCTACACCTGCACACTGCATGTAACTTGCTTTGGCCCACAAATTATAACAATGTGCTGCAGGAAAGACTATTGATGATTTGTAGGACATCATATCATATCTTGACATCAATGTGACATTTCCGTGAACTACTTTCATGACTATAATTCTTCTCTAGAACAGCCTGGCTCTAGAACAGCCAGGCTCTAGAACAGCTTGGCACCAGAACAGCCAGGCTCTAGAACAGTCAGGCTCTAGAACAGCTCGGCTCTAGAACAGTCAGTGTCTAGAACAGCTCGGCTCTAGAACAGTCAGGCTCTAGAACAGCTTGGCTCTACAGGGCCCTTCCAGCAGTGTCCGTACATCGAGCCACAGCGTCCCAGCGAGGGAGGAGCAGAGCAGGTTCCTCTCCTCCCGAGTTTCTCCTGCCCAGAGGACCGCAGCTTACATCTGGGGCTGTGGGAGGTGCCCCTGAGAGGTGTGTGGGAGGCCCCGTTAAAGTTTAATGAAAGCCCTCATTATGAGGTTTAATTAGACCTGCTATAGCCAGCTGGGATGCACCATGAGCATCAGAGAGGAATGATGCCCCCCCCCACCCTCCCCCCCTCACCCCCCCACTTGGGTAGTGAGTTGTAAAACAGGAGGAGATAAAAGGATGAATGGGAGTGAAGGGGTCAGGCTCGTAAAACACAAACACAAACTACACAGCGTGAAAGAGCCTCTTCACCCATTCAGCAAAGTCACCCAAATGGCTACCACACACATATGGAACCTTTTGTCTTCCTCTATCTCTCCCACATCATTTTCTTCATCCTCCAATCACTTTCTCCTTCCAGACAGTGAGACCCTTAAAGGAGCCCTGCTTTTCAGCCTAGCAGGCATTTCCTGCACTCGTAGGATCTACACTGGTAGGATCTACAGGAGATGTTCGGACACAAAACCGGCCACATTTCCCTGGTATAGTCTTCACACATATGCAGTACTGTGTAAAACTAAATGACTGTGTAAAGTTTTGTAGGTGGTGACCAAGCTGCACACCTTTTATTCACTCTTTCCCTCCGTCACAGTGAGCTGTCTGACTCTTTATTTTTCCCATCCCTCCCTCGGTCACATGACTCGTTTTCAGACTCCAGGTGAGCTGACAGTGCAGAGTGGCTGCAGGCTGTACAGACACTGGGACTCCTGGGCATGCATTTTTCTGAATGATGACACACTCACACTCACACACACACACACACACACACACACACATACACGTGCACGCGCGCACGGACGTACGCACGCGCGCACACACACAAAGCCCAGCTCAGTGCTGAATGTGGGTACAGAGTTAGGGGTGAGAGGGAGGGGTTAGGGTTAGGGGAGGGGCCTCAGTGATCCACGAGATTCTGTTTTGTTTGCATTTTGTAGCACTGCTAAAACAGCAAAGCTAGGCATTGTGTGTGTGTGTGTTTGTGTGTGTGTGTGCATCTGTGCGTCCTTCTGTGTGCGCATTGACAATACAAAGACTCAGTACAGCCAACATACACCCAACCCACCAGCAGAGCACCCAACCAACCCACCAACACTACACCCACCCCACCAACACAGCACCCAACCCACCAACACTACATCCAACCCACCAACACAGCACCCAACCCACCAACACTACACTCAACCCACCAACACTACACTCAACCCACCAACACAGCATCCACCCCACCAACACTACACCCAACCCACCAACACTACACTTAACCCACCAATACTACCCCCAACCCACCAACACTGCACCCAACCCACCAACACAGCACCCACCCCACCAACACTACACCCAACCCACCAACACTACACCCAACCCACCAACACTACACTCAACCCACCAACACTACCCCCAACCCACCAACACTCCAGCCATGTTGAAGCTGTACTCAGCCGTACAGAAGGGCATGCGCTTG